>NC_134359.1:38264775-38360883 GCF_048569485.1 Anomaloglossus baeobatrachus
GGTATTAGAGATTGTTTCTCAGCATAATATCGATCTAGCAAATTATAAATATGGGTGAACCACCCCGTTAAGTCTAGCATTGAGTGCACCAGTCCTAATGAAGAGCTCGCTGGAGTAGTAAGCACCAAATTCAATAGGAGGCACAAACCACAAAATTAATCTGGGGCATTGGAGTACACCGCGCCAGAAATGCTACTCTAGTCAAGGACAGATATAGCATTTCTGGCATAAGAAAGAACTTTGATGGCTGGCATAGCCATACCACGTTTTGCCATAGCTCCTCCTCACTTCCACCAATTTTGGTGGAGCTGGGACAGTCTGTTGTGCAAATGCCAACATTTTTGTGCACCTCTACGTTGCAGCAAAATTTTGCAAGTGTTCCAAGTGTTTTCACCAAAAAACGGGAGGAAACACTTTGATGAATTGGTCAGTTAGTGATTATTTTTCTGACTGCAGACAGGGGGGAAGCTCCTGCTGCAGCTAGTTGTCTCAAAGTCACACACAAGACAGTGAGGAGGAGGATTCGAAGGATTGGGCATAACTGAGCTCCTGAGTAGAGATGAGCTGGAAGTTCAGTTTGATGAGTTCAGCTGGACTTTAGATAAAATCCGGTTTAGAATCCGAACTGTTACGCTAGGTATGGGGAAGTACCAAGCCCACGGCAAAAGGGAAGGGAGACCCTATGTCAAGGAAAAGGGAAGATATTGACCCCTGACTGAAGCTACTGCTGGTCCCTGGGGCCTCTCACCACCCTAGATAGGCTCCCCACCAATGTG
Source organism: Anomaloglossus baeobatrachus (assembly GCF_048569485.1). Taxonomy (NCBI): domain Eukaryota; kingdom Metazoa; phylum Chordata; class Amphibia; order Anura; family Aromobatidae; genus Anomaloglossus; species Anomaloglossus baeobatrachus. The sequence continues at coordinate 38,265,552 of NC_134359.1, forward strand.
CTAAGCCAGATACCCTGACCCTAGGTATCGCTAGTGCTGGGCCCTAAGTAGGGAACAGATGGGATGAGCTCTTCCTCAACCACACTAAACAAATATAACAGAGAACAATTGTAGAAGAAAGGGTTTTCTATACCGCGCCAATGATCACAACAGGGGAGATCGGATTGATGTGGCTTTATTGTTGCTACAATAAAGCCACATCAATCCGATCTCCCCTGTTGTGATCATTGGCGCGGTATAGAAAACCCTTTCTTCTACAATTGTTCTCTGTTATCAAGTCGTCTTGGGTTGCCGCTGCCTGGATCTATTGTATATGCGATTATAGTAGTTGTGACTGTCACAACTACAGTTGGTGAGTATAATTGCTCCCCTTGCTTATTGCCCTGTGTCTATAAGGGTAAGACCCTATTGCGCTTTATTTTCTCCACAGCTCCTCCTCCTACACTAAACAAATATAGAAGACACAAGTGGAATACACAGGGGGGGAAATGCATGAACTACTTATTATTAGATGACTCAGGTAGGAGTTCAGTAGAGTTTTCAGCAACAATACCACAGAGGAGTACAAGCCACCTACTTGCAACTTAGGCTTGAAGGAACTGAAAATATCACCAGCACAGTCCAAAGGAAGGAAGGGGTATTTAAGCACTAAGAGAACACTGATAATCAACAGTTGGGTAGAAGGCAAGCTCCTGCTGGGTCCAAAAGGGAGAGAGATAAATCTAGCTGGAAAGCTGTCTATACCAATGAATACTGACAGCAGGAACAATGGAAAGTCAGGGAGCATTCAGCACAGCCAAACGCTGTGACCTTCTATGGCCAGAAACCGCATGACTGTCTGTCACCGGTGACACGAACTTGACCTCAACCTCAATGGAAGTCACTAATTGGGCAGTTCGGGTCTCCACCTACACGCAGTCTGCCATAAGCAGATCAGTTCCAGGGGCGGGTAGGCAGGGTTTTTCCTTTTTTTTTTGGTTTGGTGCACACTACATCTGGTCAGGCTGTTGTTATTCTTAGGGGTACTTTGCACACTACAACATCGCAAGCAGATGGTAGCGATGCCGAGCGCGATAGTCCCCGCCCCCGTCGCAGCTGCGATTTCTTGTGATAGCTGCCGTAGCGAACATTATCGCTATGGCAGCTTCACATGCACTTACCTGCCCTGCGACGTCGCTCTGGCCGGCGACCCGCTTCCTTCCTAAGGGGGCGGGTCGTGCGGCGTCACAGCGACGTCACACAGCAGGTGGCCAATAGAAGCGGAGAGGCGGAGATGAGCGGGACGTAAACATCCCGCCCACCTCTTTCCTTTCGTATTGCAGGCGGGACGCAGGTAAGGAGATGTTCCTCGCTCCCGCGGCTTCATACACAGCGATGTGTTCTGCCGCAGGAACGAGGAACAACATCGTACCGTCGCTGCAGCCAAAATAATGAAAATGACCGACACTACACCGATTATACGATACCGATGCTTTTACGCTCGGTAATCGTAGTTAAAACGATTTACACACTACGATGTCGAGAGCGACGCCGGATGTGCGTCACTTTCGATTTGACCCCACCGACATCGCAGCTGCGATGTCGTAGTGTGCAAAGGGCCCCTTAGTGTGAGGCGATCAACCACTGCAAGTGGCTCGCACTGAGCTGAGCACTGAGCGTACCCAAGCACGGTGATGCTCACGCGAGTTGGTTGCATACGTCAAACACCCTAACTCCGAACCCGAACTCAACTCTGTTTTTTTTTGTCTGTGTTTGGTACGAACATTGAACACCGAACCTTGGCTCATCTCTGCTCCTGAGACTTACAGATTACATATTTTTCAGTTTTAATCGTAACCCGAAACAAAATAGGGTGAACAAAAAGCAATCGATTATGGCGGGAACTGTTTGGATAGTTGATAATATTTTGTATGCAGTGTTTCTTTAACAAAATAATGGATTTATTGCACGTATTACCCTACCCCGCTACATGTTCACTATGATTTGTGCCCAGTAAGCTCCACGGACGGACTCGATGGCGCTATATTACCAGCGGAGTTCTCTGGTGTAATTATCTTGCGCTCACAGTGCATTTACATGACAATACAGTGACTTCTCGTTCATCATTCCCTTGAACAGCTGACAAACCTCCTGAAACTAAGTGATTTAATGCACATCTTTGATCTCGGGAAACTGCCGTTGTCTGAACTTGCAATTAATTCATTCCAAAGTGTCTTATCAGCATTAGTCCGTCCATTAGCCGAGGTTGCCTTACAAACGCTGGATATTACTGCTTCTTCAGGTGAAGCTATTGAAGTGTTGCTCAAGGTTGGGAAAGGCGAAGAACAATTTCTGTTGTTATTTAGGCTAATTATATGGCACTTCGGCTGCGGGCGATTCCGAAGAGTCACGTCTTTAATATTAGAATCCTACCATAAAAAAAAAAAAATCACGTTTCCATTTGCAATGCTCTTAGAAGTCACATCGTTGTTGGGGGATGTAAATCATTTAATGGCAAGGGCTTTATTGTTGTTGCTTAAAATGCCAAGACGGTCCAAAAAAAAAAAAAAATAAAAAACTCCTCAGATCTGAAAGGTAACTTAAATGAAGGTGGCTGTCAGTTCAGAAGCTCTGCTCTCGAATTCAGGGGAAATCGCAGCCGGTTGTACGAAGAATAAAGAATCCTGTTAATTGATGTACTCTGTTGCCAGGGTCTATTGATTTATCATGCTGTTTGGGATTTGACATTCTTTCTGGTTTTTGTTCTCTGTTTGGGCTAAATAGGACAAAAAAAAGCTTCAAGTGGTTAGAAAAATAAGCTGTAAGTAAGGTAGAAAAAGTAAACAGGAAAGGAAACTAATCCAACTATTCAAAGAAGTAATCATAGAAAAGGGAATATACATTTTTAGACAACATTTTATTGTTTATTTATAGAATTCATCAACATAAAAAGGCAAGTAAATATTTTATTGCAGCACGCTTTGTACTCCAGAGCTGCATTCACAATTCTGCAAGTGTCTCAGCTGAAATCTTGAAGCATTCCATTATCTGTACAGAGCTTGATTTGTTGGTTTACATTTTATGTCTGTACACTTGGTGCTATGCAGGGCTATGATATTGGAAAAGCTATTTCATTAAAGGAGCTGTCTGACTCCAAAATTGTTGTCTGTTTCCGATGGCAATGGTTTTTCTCACCTGGTGAAGTGGACCATTTATGTCCAAGATCTGAGTTGGCACATGAGCCACGGGCGTTAATGCAACAGACAGGGGAGGCATGCGGAAAATGAATAGTAGAAGTACTATAAGTTGCAAGTAGACAGCAGTTAAGGAAGCTGGTAGCAGAAGCACTGGAGGCCGCAGGCAGACAGGAGACTGTGAAGAAGGTAGTGGAAGCACTGGAGGCCACAGGCAGACAGAAGACTGGGAAGCAGGCAGTAGAAGCACTGGAGGCCGCAGGCAGACAGAAGACTGGGAAGAAGGTAGTGGAAGCACTGGAGGCAACAGGCAGACAGGAGACTGGGAAGCAGGCAGTAGGAGCACTGGAGGCTGCATGCAGGCAAGAGACTGGGAAGAAGGTAGTGGAAGCACTGGAGGCCGTGGGCAGACAGGAGACTGAGAAGCAGGTAGCAGATGCAATGGAGGCCAAAGGCAAACAGGAGACCAGCAAGCAGGTAGCAGATGCACTGGAGGCAACAGGCAGACAGGAGACTGGAAAGCAGGTAGTAGGCGTATTGGAGGCCAAAGGCAAACAGGAGACCAAAAAGCAGGTAGCAGAAGCAATAGAGGCTACAGGCACACAGGAGACTGGAAAGCAGGTAGTAGGCACACTGGAGGCCAAAGGCAAACAAGAGACCGGGAAGCAGGTAACAGAAGCACTGGAGGCCACAGCAAGAAAGGAGACTGGAAAACAGGTAGTAGGAGTGTTGGAGGCCACAGGCTGACAGGAGATCGGGAAGCAATTAGCAGAGGTACTGGATTCTGCAGGCAGACAGGACACAGAAAAACTAAAAGTCTTAATACCAAGACACAGGTGTGTTTCTTGGTGAGCCTTATGTAAACCCAAGTAGACATCTCATCACATGGGAGCATATTGGGTCACATGCAGGATTCATTGTCCTGCAGGTTTCAGGAGGCTTCATGGTGGTCCTTCGAGAACGGTCAACTCTTCTGTGCTTCAAGAAGTTCTCCGATTTTTATGAAATCCTTCATACATTTGTAAGCTCTCCCAAAATGCCTGGGATTAACTCTACTACATTTCATAGTAGACCTTTGGCTTTGACTTAAGACTTAGTCCGTTGGAGCTAAGACGCTTAATATTATGGTACTGTGTGAACTGATTGCTTTCTTGTTCTTTTGAATTAGAGTAAAGACTGAGCCAAGATGAAAATGAATAATATCAGTGTTTGTTAGTCTGGCACCTTTTCACATGACTCAGTTCTTAGTATTATAGACATTTCCCCGGCTCCGATGACCATGATATCATGTTATTGGGTTTTGTACCTTTGTAAATGCTGATAAACCAAGGGAGAAATCAATTCAATCACAGTAGTAGGAAAACTAAATTTAAAAGCAAAAACAAAGAAAATGGAGAGCTCGGACTTCATACTCCACCTCTCTCGAGAAATTGGATGGCCCCAGCTAAGAGATATGCTTCATTGCTGACCGTATAGATGTCTCTGGCAATCTAACAGAAATAGGTAATGCACTGGAGCAGGTAAATGACTGTAGTTTATTGTTTTGTCTTTTGTTTTATTCACCAGAACATAGCCTAGATACAGCGGTGTTTCTGCCGGAGAGTGAGTACCATTTAGAAGACTCAGCATGTAGTGGGCAAGTTATGGGCGTAACATGTAAAAGGGTGTGGACAGTGGTAAAAATGTCCTTCTCTACCAGATGCCACTTTTAGAAAGTTGGTAGGTATGGCTATGTGAGAACATGTAGCCATTCTGCACCTCAAGGGTGTTACCAGAACCAGCACTGAGATGCAATGACCACGCCTATGAGGAGTGTGTGACTTAGAATTGGCATTAAGTTTTGGACCTCAAGTTTTGAGTAGTTCAACATTGATTATTTTATGTTTTTAATGCCCCTGATGATGTCATCAGTCCATAGGAAGTTAAGTTAGGGTGATCCACATTGTTGTATTCTACAATACATAGTGATTGACAGAGATTGACCATACATTTTACAGATAGAGAAGAGTGAATATATTACAAAACAAATCTAATTTTGATGACTTTCCTCAAAAATTCAAATTTGCCAGAATCTGAATTTTTGGGGATTTGAAAATAGAGGCTGCTAATGTCCTGGATTCTTTTGAGGGCCATGAAGGACTTAAAAATTACTAAAGATTATACTTACTTGTATTAGATTTGTTGGTCCCCTGTCCTTTTGCTACCGATCTGAGCCAGGTCCTTCACGTGCTTCGGATCGGTCTTCAAACTTGTCTTCTATTCAGTCATCGGGCAGAATATTCTGGCACCGGCTAGACATCATAGACAATGTGGGGCTTGACTCACATCACTGATGTCATCAAAGGGGTTGTCTACTATTAGGACAACCCCTTTTCATTAACCCATTAAAGAGAAGAGATTATACTCACCTCCCATTCCGGTGTCGTCCCAATGGTGCCGGCGCTCACATTCATGGGGCTCACATTAGGTTGTAACATCACGTGAACCTTGTGAAATATCACTGCCAGCTTCCCTCTCCCTGCTTTCGGATGGATAGGTAATTAGCGGGAAGTGAGTGGTAACTACAGCTCTCACTTCCTTGTGATTACTCATACATCTGACGGTGGGGTGTGATAAGCCGGCCATGATTTAGCACGGATTTACGTGACGTCACAACCTCACGTGAACCCATGGAACACAAGTGCTGGCACCACTGGAACGTTGCTGGCATGGGAGGTGAGTATCACCTTTTTTAATTTGACGGGGCCAAACATGCAATGAAATGGCATTGCCCAAGTAGTGGAATTCCACTGTAACAATCTTCATGACCCATATCATTGTGTCGCATCTCACTTGATCGCCTAAGCAATAGCCCACGACAGCAGATCTTGGCCAAAAAACAAAGAGAAGACCGATCTGAAAACTGTTGCTTTGCGCGTGGGACCTACGGAAGCAGACCAAATGCAGGATTGGCTTAGGACTAGAATCTTTGTTTTTTAACCCTTTCCCTCCCTTGTGTTTATTATGCTTGTTGCCATTTAACAGCCCGGTATAATTAAACCTCTTTTTGGGGCCGTTTTGATTGATTCCGCCCAAAAGAAATTTCAACAGATTCTCTCATCTCAAGTCAAACAATGCACACGGATCAAAAACCGGGCAAAAGTTGACATTGTCTTGTAGTACGGTGACAGCTTCTTCATGACATACGTCCATTGGAAACTTGTTTTTTCTGGACATGATATTTCGCTAATAAGTCTCTGAGGAAACTAGTGACATCTCGCAGTGCACCGCCTTCAGGCTCACAGAAATTACTGGATAAGAGTGAATAGGCCATAATCCTGCTCCATTGCTGGCAGCGCTTCAACTATATACTGTATGTAAAGAGGTCATGGATGTGCTGTAGATATTACAAGCATGGAAATATATATATAAAACAAGTACAAATCCCTAACAAAAATATTCCTGTGTTGTGGCTGCAATACCATACTGCCATTTGTAACAGCCAGCAATATCTCCTACCTGTTGTAGTCAATATCCTTTTCTGTAGGTTATAGTAATGTAGCTATTGGTACAGTAAGTGTTTATATAAGGAGAAAATAAAGGGTTTGTCCTTATTTGGGCACAATTTTTTCTTTAATGCATGTGTTTGAGGCTAACAGATACTTTGCAACTGGGTTTCCTTAACAATTTTCATGACCCATATCATTGTGTTGCTTCCCACATGATCACTGCGATGACTGTCACAAGGTGGCGCTAGACACTACTAGTATGCAGTAAATAGAGAGGTAGTCAGACAGACCGAGATCATAAACCAGGAGGGCACAAAAGTACACGGGGGGCAGACAGAGACGAGGTCGAGATAGAAGCTAGAGGTCTGGGTTCCAGGAAAGCACGTACAAAATACAGGGAGCAGGCGAGGACGCGGTCAGGAGGAAGTCCGAGGTCAGAAGCCGGGAACTCATAATAGAACCAGAGGATAACAGGCAGAGACTAGTAAACAGCAGTACGGAGTCGAGAGACCAAGATCTGAACATTGAGCACCACGGGAGCCAACAACACAACTGTAAACAGGAAGTACAGTCATATGAAAAAGTTTGGGCACCCCTATTAATGCTAACCTTTATAACAATTTGTTTTTTTGCAACAGCTATTTCATATATCTAATAACTGATGGACTGAGTAATATTTCTGAATTGAAATGAGGTTTATTGTACTAACAGAAAATGTGCAATCCGCATTTATACAAAATTTGACCAGTGCAAAAGTATTGGCACCTCAACATAAAAGTGACATTAATATTTTGTTCATCCTCCTTTTGCAAAAATAACAGCCTCTAGTCGCTTCCTGTAGCTTTTAATGAGTTCCTGGATCCTGGATGAAGGTATATTTGACCATTCCTGTTTACAAAACAATTCCAGTTCAGTTAAGTTTGATGGTCGCCGAGCATGGACAGCCCGCTTCAAATCATCCCACAGATTTTCAATGATTTTCAGGTCTGGGGACTGGGATGGCCATTCCAGAACATTGTAATTGTTCCTCTGCATGAATTCCTGAGTAGATTTGGAGCTGTGTTTTGGATCATTGTCTTGCTGAAATATCCATCCCCTGCGTAACTTCAACTTCGTCACTGATTCTTGCACATTACTGTCAAGAATCTGCTGATACTGAGTTGAATCCATGCGACCCTCAACTTTAACAAGATTCCCGGTGCCGGCATTGGCCACACAGCCCCAAAACATGATGGAACCTCCACCAAATTTTACTGTGGGTAGCAAGTGCTTTTCTTGGAATGCCGTGTTTTTTGCCTCCATGCATAACGCCTTTTTGTATGACCAAACAACTCAATCTTTGTTTCATCAGTCCACAGGACCTTCTTCCAAAATGTAACTGGCTTGTCCAAATGTGCTTTTGCATACCTCAGGCGACTCTGTTTGTGGCGTGCTTGCAGAAATGGCTTCTTTCGCATCACTCTCCCATACAGCTTCTCCTTGTGCAACGTGCGCTGTATTGTTGACCAATGCACATTGACACCATCTGCAGCAAGATGAAGCTGCAGGTCTTTGGAGGTGGTCTGTGGATTGTCCTTGACTGTTCTCACCATTCTTCTTCTCTGCCTTTCTGATATTTTTCTTGGCCTGCCACTTCTGGGCTTAACAAGAACTGTACCTGTGTTCTTCCATTTCCTTACTATGTTCCTCACAGTGGAAACTGACAGTTTAAATCTCTGAGACAACTTTTTGTATCTTTCCCCTGAACAACTATGTTGACTAATCTTTGTTTTCAGATTATTTGAGAGTTGTTTTGAGGAGCCCATGATGCCACTCTTCATAGGAGATTCAAATAGGAGAACAACTTGCAAGTGGCCACCTTAAACAGCTTTTCTCATGATTGGATACACCTGCCTATGAAGTTCAAAGCTCAGTGAGGTTACAAAACCAATTTAGGGCTTTAGTAAGTCAGTAAAAAGTAGTTAGGAGTGTTCAAATCAAGAAATTGATAAGGGTGCCCATACTTTTGCACCAGTCAAATTTTGTTTAAATGCGGATTGCACATTTTCTGTTACAATAAACCTCATTTTAATCCAGAAATATTACTCAGTCCATCAGTTATTAGATATATGAAACTGAAATAGCTGTTGCAAAAGCCCAAAATTGTTATAAAGAAAAAAGGTTAACATTAATAGGGGTGCCCAAACTTTTTCATATGACTGTATGACTGGCGGCGTCCTGTGCCAACACACTCCCAAATGAAACAGAGCAATCACCGGGAATGAGAAGCATCTGCGAGAGTAACTCCCAGGACCAGCGTGAAACACAGTGCTGTAAAACAACCAGCAGAGCATTCATCCTGCAAAAGGCTCTGCGCCATAAGCAACATATACCAGCTCTGCAGAAGAGCATAGCTGAACAATACAGAATGTTCTGCACAATGGAATCGTGACAATCGCATGCGCAATGGTCCACAATGCCAAATTTTAACCGAAACACTTTCTAGAAAGCAGCAGCCCCATTTTGATGGTTCTGTCTCTCAGTCTGCTCCATCGTCTTTATAGTTGGCAGGGTTAACCTGATCTCTGGTTATGATCATTGCGGGTGATTCTGCCTAGGCGGTAAAGAATACTCAATATGTTAGCTTGTGTTGTTTAATTTCTTGAATAGGGCTTTTTACATCTTGTTCATATTGGTGGTCAGTTGATCGCCTGTTATCCCCTTTCGCCCTGTGACAGACAGGTTCACTTTAAATTTCCCACCATTTGTAAGATATCTGCTTAAGGGGGCTTTACACGCTGCGACATCGCTAATGCGGAGTCGTTGGGGTCACGGAATTTGTGACGCACATCCGGCCGCATTAGCGATGCCGTTGCGTGTGACACCGATAAGCGATTTTGCATCGTTGCAAAAACGTGCAAAATCGCTAATCGGCGACATGGGGGTCCATTCTTAAAAATCGTTACTGCAGCAGTAACGAAGTTGTTCCTCGTTCCTGCGGCAGCACACATCGCTCCATGTGACGTCGCAGGAACGAGGAACCTCTCCTTACCTGCCTCCCGGCCGCTATGCGGAAGGAAGGAGGTGGGTGGGATGTTACGTCCCGCTCATTTCCGCCCCTCCGCTGCTATTGGGCGGCGGTTCAGTGACGCTTCAGTGACGTCACTGTGACGCCGCACGGACCGCCCCCTTAGAAAGAAGGCGGTTCGCCGGTCACAGCGACGTCGCCGGACAGGTAAGTATGTGTGACGGCTCTGGGCGATGTTGTGCGGCACGGGCAGCGATTTGCCCGTGTCGCGCAACAAATGGGGGCGGGTACCCACACTAGCGATATCGGGACCGATATCGCAGTGTGTAAAGTAGCCTTTAGTGTAGGGAATGGAGACATTTTTAGAAGTTGATATCCCTGCGCACATCAACTAATACTCACAGCTTAGAGTTTTGTACAAATGTTGTTAATTGAAAACTGTTTTAGTACCACACAAAAATATTTGACTTATGACCTTTTTTAAGTATTTGATTTTTTTTTTACATTTTTTTATTTGTTTATTTTTTATCTAATACATGTTTTTCTATTTTATTTTACTAAATATATATTTTATATTTCAGTATTTTTTTTAGCATTTTTATTCCATTATTTTTCTGATCTCTATTCTTCTTTTCTTTGTTGTACTTTTTAGATATAATTTTATTATTTATATAATACCATTTACCATGCTCAGTTTTGCTCTACTATGTCGGCACAGTACCATCTACTGTACATGATTATGGCTCTAATTTCAATTTTTTTATTTTAGATTTCAAGGTTTTTATTTGGTTCTGTTGAATCCCATATGAAAAAGGATTAAAGAACTTTTTAGGTTTGACAACTGCTTTTTATATCGTTTTAGCTCTGTGAGCAAAAAAGATGCCTATGAGGAATCAGGCATCCAATAATGTCACTGGATAGACACTAATGTCAATGAGAAATGTGTAATACTCTATTTGCCCTGGAGGGGCGCTATATTATAAAACAAGCACTCGCACAACAGTTTTTTTCGAGTTACAGCTGAAGGTGGAATTCAAGGAAATTCTGTAAATGGAAGAATCTTTACTTGAAATATTAAATCTTAAAAGAAAATTGATTATTAGAAAGCACGGGATAACATTGTCTGAAAATGCAATAATACAAATAGAAAAACTCCGGTGGGATATTTTCTTGTGTCTCTAATATATAGAAAAGTCAAGTGTTTCTTCTCTTTCATTCCTAAGTAACTTACCTCTAGAGTCGTATCTTACTGTGTCCCGCTAATGAGTGTAAGATCTAGCTCATCTTCTACTCATTACTTTGCCGCTGGTGGATATTTACTGGCACAGTTGTACCATAACTGACTATTTGCTATCATTAGTTAGAAAATTGAATGTTAGTCTGAGAACATGTTGCCATTTTCGGCAATTCTGTCTTTATTTGTGAGTTACGAAACAAGTTGAGAAACACAGAGACTGATTGTCATGGTTCATATTCTATACTTTCCTCTGTGGTGTGAATGGAGCTTTGCGTGTCTTCTCTGTCAAGGTTTACTCTTTCCCCTTTAGGGCCCTGCAGAGATCTTTTCCTTTCTACTGCTAATCATTATACCTCACCCTCTGAGTCTTTATATACCTGCATTTCCCCTTGGTATATTGCTGGTGATAGAGTTAAGTTTTTATACGGTCCTGTTTTCAAGCAGTCGGCTTGTTATCATCTGGAGAAATGTGTGTTGCTGTTCCTCTCCCTAAAGGTGGCTTTACACACTGCAACATCGCAAACGACATCGCTGTAACGTCACCGGTTTTGTGACGTTACAGCGACCTCCCCAGCGACATTGCAGTGTGTGAAACACATCAGCGACCTGGCCCCTGCTGTGAAGTTGTGATTGCTACAAATCGTTCAGGACCATTCTTTGGTCCTTTGTTTCCCGCTGTGCAGCAAAGTTTTAGTGTGTAAAGGGGACTTTACAGCGACTTCGTTAGCGACTTCCCTTTCAAAAAGCTGCTTTACAACGTCCCCAATGACTAGCTAGGTCGTTCTGCAGGTCCAGATCTCTGTTGCGTCGTTGGCCAGGTCTGCCTGTTTGACAGCTCACCAGAGACTTTGTAGCGATCCCGGCCAGGTTGGGATCGCTGGTGGGATCGCTAGAAAGTTTCAGTGTGTAAAGGGGCCTTCTGTCATTTTGGAGATAAGTTGTTTGTTTGCTTTACCCTGTTTGCTTTCTCCGTGTGTTCTTTAGGATTTAGTGGGGTTGACTAGCGCTCATCCCACCTATTCATTACCTAGGGCTCAGCTCAAGGTCAGCCAGGGCCAGGTATTTTGCTCGGCACAAAGGTGAGGAACCTATCTAGGGATGTCAGGAAAACCAGGCACCAGCGGAAGGTTTTATCAGGGGTCACCATCTCACCCTCCCCTAGACACAAGGTTTCCCTTTTCCCTCCCCTCCCTTTTTGCCTTTTGCTCGGTATTTCTCCATACCTAGCATGACACAGATCAGATGAGGTCCACTGCCTAGTCCTGTATAGGACCCCTTGAAGGTTATTTGCTATGGGCTATTAAAGGGAACCTGTCACCGGTTTTTCGGCCTATAAGCTGCGGCAACCACCAGTGGGCTCTTATATACAGCTTTCTAATATGCTGTATATAAGAGCCCAACACTGTGTACAACATAAAAAACCACTTTATAATACTTACCTAAATGGTCACTGCGGTGGATGTGGCTCAGACGTCCTCTGGTGCAAGCGCCGCCTCTTTCGGCCATCTTTGTTGCCACCTCTATCATCCTTCTGAAGCCGCTGTGCATGATGTGTCCGATGTGATATACACTTGCCGGCATTCAGGTCCTGAGCAGGGCAGATCAAAGTATTGTAGTGCGCATGCGCGGGACTGGCGAGTGTGTATGATGTAGACACAGATGCTTCATGCACACAGGCTTCAGAAGGAGGATGAAGATGGCCGAAAGAAGCGGCGCCGGCACCGGAGGACGAAGGCGTCCATCTGAGCCACATCCTCCGCAGTGACCGGTTTTAGATAAGTATTATAACGTGTTTTTTACATGCTACACAGTGGCCTGGGCTCTTATATACAGCATGTTAGAATGCTGTATATAAGAGCCCACTGGTGGTTTCCGCAGCTTATAGGCCGAAAAACCGGTGACAGGTTCCCTTTAAAGGCATTGTCCACTTTATTTTTAATTTAACATGTTTTGATGACATGATTTTGTGGTACTTACTAATATATACATTTTACAGGTTCTCCTCCTCCCTCGCAGACTGGACAACTCTTGTGTTCCCAGCATGGCTGATCTTAGTGGTGGATCATGTTACCAGACCAGTCCGTCAGCCTTGTCCAATAAAAAAACAGCTATCCAATCGTGTGTTTTTAATTGGAGGAGTTGCATGGACAGGTCTGGTCACATGCTCCTCCAAGAACAGACATGCTGAGAACAGGAGAGCTGTGCAGTCTTCGAGGAAAGCGGAGAACCGGCAAGTGCCACAACATCATGTCCTCAACTCATTTTGTTAAAATGAAGATAAAGTGGACAATTCCTTTAAGTGCTTACATAGTCCTGTAGTAGATATTTCAGTCTGTATATGTCACGATCATCACCCTGCATGTTCAGACCAGTGACAGTCTTTGGGCTGGAGCCTCTTATCTGGCTCCCTTTATTTACATGGGTTTTATTTCTTTTGGCACTGAATTGGTTAAGTGCCAGTTTTGATATTGCAGCTTTTCCAAAGCAGTTCCTTGATGAGTGATCAGCTGCACTTACTAAGTAGTCACACTCTTCAGCTTTAAATAGTGGTGTATCCCAGCATTCCTTGCTGAAGATACAAAGTCATTTGTGTCCTGGCCACCTTGGAGGAAGGTTCTGCAAGTCAAGTTCCTGTGCTCAAGCTATATCCTTTTGTTTGTTATTTTTCCCCCTCTTTGTCTTTACTTCCCTGGTATGTTGTTAGTACAGCGGTGAGGTCTAGTGAACCCCACCTGCCCCTCACTAGTCAGGGTTACTATAGGGTCTTCTGAGGGTCCCAGGTTCCTGTTCGGCAACAGTTGCGGATACTGTATAGGGACTGGTGAGGAGAGAAGGGACAGTTGCAGGTGAGGTTAGGAGGTGTCCACCTACCCCTCTTACTAGTTCCAGGGACTGCCGTTGTTTTTGTGTCCCCAGTGCCTCCCTTTTCGTGTGTTTTTTTGTTGTGTATCAAACGCACGGAGGTCTGAATGCACCTCGCCATGCTCGCTACACCCGGCGAGCGTGACAGTATATTTTATCTGATTAGACCTAGGCTCAGGAATTACTTCTCTTAATTTCTCTGAATAATATGATGAGAGCACGCATATATATCACTCCCCCGGAATGTCCATGCTCCTGTAAAAAAGTGGCACCTTCTGGATACACATGAGCCAACAACAAATCAAATTCACTTTGAATTTTACAAAAAAATCAGATTTACCAGATTTTTAATTTGTTTTCTTCTTTTGCTGTGCAAATTCAGTACAATGACAACCGGATGGCCCAAATTTGCAGGGGCTGAGATGTTCTCTGTTATACTGAGCATGCGCTGAATGTCAATACCAACACATGCAAGGGTATGCTGGCCCTGGTCGCCACTGTGTTACCTGTTATTGATGAGTCGGATAGAGAGCACTCTCCTGTTGGCTTGTCACTTCTCCTTAAGGGTGCTTTACACGCTGCGACATCGCTAACGATATATCATCGGGGTCACGTCATTAGTGACGCACATCCGGCGTCGTTAGCAACATCGCAGCGTGTGACACCAAGGAGCGACATCAACGATCGCAAAAACATCAGAAATCGTTGATCGATGACACGTCGCTCCTTTTCATAATATCGGTGGTGGGGCATGCCGCAGGTTGTTCCTCGTTTCTGCGGCATCACACATCACTATGTGTGACACCTCAGGAACGACGAACATCTCCTTACCTGCGTCCACCGGCAATGAGGAAGGAAGGAGGTGGGCGGCATGTTCCGGCCGCTCATCTCCGCCCCTCCTCTGCTATTGGACGGCTGCCGTGTGACGTCGCTGTGACGCCGCACGAATCGCCCCCTTAGAAAGGAGGTGAATCACCGGCCAGAGCGATGTCGCAGGGCAGGTAAGTCCGTGTGACGGGTGTATGCAATGTTGCGCGCCACGGGCAGCGATTTGCCCGTGTCGCACAACCGACGGGGACGGGTACGCACGCTAGTGATATCGGTAACGATATCGCAGCGTGTAAAGTGGGCTTTAGAGTCAGTAATGGAGTGCACGGTCAGTGTGCAATGAAAGGAACACAGCCGTGAGTAGGGTCAGCAAACTGAACATGCGGAATTATTGACAACTGGCGCATGCTCAGTATAACAGAGAATAGCTCAGCCCCTGATGACGATCTGTTTCAGGGTGGGAACAGCAGCCATTGCAGTGACCGCTGTCTCAGCCCCCTGAAGACGTCTTGTTTGAGACTCCTCAGTGTATAATGGGAGACACAAATAAAACGTCATCAGATGTAAGAAAAAAACATTAAGTATATTAGAACCGTGCTTAGTTTTTTATATTAAATAGTTACAGATTAGTATTAAATTCAGTTAGGTTTTGAACAAACCCTTTAAGTTTTCATTTCACTTGAACTAAATGGCTTAGGCTGATTCCGGAAAAACAACCCACCAATATTATCCCTCCTCTACCATCTGGACAGCGAGCACAATGCAGTCAGGTGATTAACGTTCTCCTGGTATTCACCAAATTCAGACTCCTCCATAAGATGCCAGATAAAGTGTGATCCATCACATCTCCAGAGTCCAGTGGTGGCGGATTTACACAGCTCCATCCAGCACTTGGCATTGTGCTTGGTGATGTATGGCTCGGCTTTGTACTTGGTAATGTATGGTTGCTCCGCTCGGCCATAAAGTCCCCGGTGGGTGCAGTGTTTGTGATGATGTTACCAGAGGAGGTATGGACCCTGCAGTTATGGAGTCAGCAGAGCTCAGCAGTGCTCCTCAGCTCTTGGCTCCTTGCACTATAGTGTTACGGGATCTCTACTTTGTGGCCAAGTTGCGGCGATTCCTCCCACCTCTCAATGATATCACTCACAGGTGATAGAGGAAGATTACAGGACGCGCTGGTCTCAGTGATCTCTTTACCACCGGCTATTCTGTCACATGTAAGTAATCAGACAGCACGGCTGGGGTCTGGCTGTTTGACACTAAGGGTGGGGGCGAGAGGCCGGATATTATACACCAAGGTTACTGAGACGAATGTTATACTCCGAGGTCACTGTGACTGGATGTTATACACTAGGTTCACTCCGGCCCGGAGGTTATACACCTAGGTCACTGGGGATGGATGTTATACACTGAGGTCACTGGGGCCGGAGGTTATACACCGAGGTCACTGGGGATGGATGTTATACACCTAGGTCACTGGGGATGGATGTTATACACCTAGGTCACTGGGGATGGATGTTATACACCTAGGTCACTGGGGATGGATGTTATACACCTAGGTCACTGGGGATGGATGTTATACACCTAGGTCACTGGGGATGGATGTTATACACTGAGGTCACTGGGGATGGATGTTATACACCTAGGTCACTGGGGATGGATGTTATACACCTAGGTCACTGGGGATGGATGTTATACACTGAGGTCACTTGGGTCGATTGTTATACACCGGGGTCACTGGGGTCGGAAGTTACACACCAAGTGCAATGGCCCCAGTTATACACCGAGGTCACTGGAGCGGAATGTTATACACCAGGTGCAATGGGGCCAGATGTTTTACACCGGGGTCACTGGGGCCGGATGTTATACAGCAGGATCATTTGGCCGGATGTTATACATCGGGGTCACTGGGGCGGAATGTTATACACTGAGGAGACTGGGGTTGGATGTTATATACTGTATGTACTGAGGTCACTGGGGCTGGATAGTATACACCGAGGTCACTGGGGCCGGATGGCATACACCGAGGTCACTGGGGCCGGATGGTATACACTGAGGTCATTGGAGCCGGATGTTATACACTGAGGTCACTGGGGACTGATGTTATACACCGAGATCACTGGAGCTGGATGGTATACACCGAGGTTACTGGGGCTGGATGTTATACACCGAGGTCACTGGGGACTGATGTTTTCCACCGAGGTCACTGGGGCTGGATGTTATACACCGAGGTCACTGGGGACTGATGGTATACACCGAGGTCACTGGGGCCGGATGTTATACACCGAGGTCACTGGGGACTGATGGTATACAACAAGGTCACTGGGGCTGGATGTTATACACCGAGGTCACTGGGGACTGGTGGTATACAACGAGGTCACTGGGGACTGATGGTATACACCGAGGTCACTGGGGCCGGATGTTATACACCGAGGTCACTGGGGACGGATGATATACACCGAGGTCACTGGGGACTGATGGTATACACCGAGGTCACTGGGGCTTGATGTTATACACCGAGGTCACTGGGGCCGGATGGTATACACCGAGGTCACTGGGGCTGGATGTTATACACCGAGTCACTGGGGCCGGATGTTATACACCGAGGTCACTGGGGCCGGATGTTATACACCGAGGTCACTGGGGACGGATGATATACACTGGGGGTGATGGGACTGAGTAAAAAACCTGAATTCAATGTTTACTTGGTGTGTTCCAATACTTTTCTTCCCTATGGTGTAAGTAGATCCTTAGACATCTGTTTTCCACTGTCAGGGATGGTGACGGGGGTGGAGGTCACAATCCAAAACAATAGACTGTATTCTGCCTACTCTGGTCTTCAGCGGGCAGAAGTCCTTAGTCTTCCCGTCCCTCTATCATGCACTTTCCCTTTGAGATTGAGCAATGGTTCACCCTGACTGTCTCTTTAAATTCCTCTAAAACCGAGACGAGTGATTTTCCATGCTTCAATCTATTTTTGCTGTGGTGTAAATCTGTTTCTCTCTTCGGCCAAAGTGATTATAAGTGTTTTTATTTTCTCCTGACCGCATTTGGCAGCTGCCGATTGAACAGTGAACACGTACGGTTCACCGAGCAGCTCCTGTCTGCATTTCTCATTTCTGATCCATTTTTTTGCAATGTGCATAATCTATGCGTGTATGACCTGTATCAGCAGTTTTTAATATTCTCAAATCCTCCTCAGCAGAAAATGTATTTCTCATTTAGGACAATAATATTAGGCCACATTCTACGCTACTGTAGATCAGGGTTCAGATGTTGCCAGGATCCGCTCGAGCCTGCCACGAGGAGAGATAAATTTAGACTGTTCCATCTTGTGTTGCGCCAGTGAGTGTGAATGAAACATTACCAACCGTAAGTAAATCAGGCTTTGTCATATCACTTTCTAGGGTGGAAATTATTTATTCACACGTTTAAAGGAATTGTGCAGAAATGGATAATAAGCAACCCATGGAGCTTCTGATATCTTCCCACCTTATTATCAGCTAGTGAATAGACAGCGTCTTCCAAGCACCTTCTGGTCTTGAAGCCGAAAAGGACTGAGGTTATTTGGGTCCAACCAGAAGAAGTTATTCCACCCTCCAACTATACAGAACGTGCACATACATTTTGATTTGTGGATTTTAATTGTGAATTATCTCGTAAGAAGCTGACCCTAATGTTAAATTATGGTCTCCAAATAGGGTTGCCTGTTGCAAGTCCTTTGGTGTCCATTACTGTGTCCTTAGTCAAGATCTTTTAGTATCCTGGTTTTTTTGCACTTATAATGAACCAATATGAAAATAATGCTTCAGTAGTGACCTAAATAATAAAAATTAGGTTTTTAAAAAGAAGTCATCGAAATATTGTAGATAAGCTTGGACCACTACAGATTTCCTGCATTGGTATTTCTTAGAATCCCAGCTTAAACCTTCTCTGACGGAACAGTCTTAAAGAGGTAGGAAAGAAGGAAAACAACAAGATCCATTAGAAAACATATAAAAATATACTTTAATAATAATAATAATAATAATAATAATAATCTTTATTTCTATAGCACCAACATATTCCGCAGCGCTTTACAATTCAGGAGGATCATATACAAATAAGTAACAGTTATAGAAAATACAATATTTAGAGGGAAAAAAGACCACCCTGCTCGTGAGAGCTTACAATCTACAATGAGATGGGGGACAAGGTACAAGTGCTTATTTACAATGACAATCCAGCCATCTCAAGGAAATGGGGGATAGATAATGGCTTCCTGGACCAGTTGGCCAGAACCTTGAGATGCATTTGGGTGCCATGGAGTTTGACGTGGGTTGTGTTCTGAGAAGGTGTGGAGGGACTATGTGAATTTAGTTCGAATAGGGATTGTGATTGGCCGTCCTAAAAAGATGCGTTTTTAGGGTGCGCCTGGAGCTGAGTAAGTTGTGATTCGTCCTAACTTCTTGTGGTAGAGTGTTCCAGAGGATTGGTGCAGCTCCAAAGAAGTATTGGATCCGGGAGTGTGAGGTTCGAGTTAGTGTGGATGTTAGTCGAAAGTTATTTGTAGAGCATAGAGAACGGGGGTGGGGGGTGATAGACAGAGAGGAGGGTGGAGATGTAGGGGGGTGCCGCATTGTGGAGAGCTTTGTGGTGATAGACAGAGAGGAGGGTGGAGATGTAGGGGGTGCCGCATTGTGGAGAGCTTTGGGGGTGAGAACAAGCAGTTTGAATTGGATCCTGTGGTGTATGGGCAGCCAGTGCAATGACTGGCACAGAGCAGAGGCATCCGAGTAGCAGTTAGCCAGATAGGTGACCCTGGCTGCTGCATTGAGGATGGACTGTAGAGGAGAGAGTCTAGTTAGGGGGAGACCAATTAATGGAGAGTTACAGTAGTCAAGGCGGGAGTGGATCAGGGCCGCGGTGAGGGTTTTTGTCGTTTCAATTGAGAGAAAGGGGCGAATTCTAGAGATGTTCTTGAGGTGCAGGAGCGGGCAAGAGATTGTATGTGGGAGGTGATGGAAAGATCAGTGTCAAGTATAACACCCAGACAGCGGGCTTGATGCCTAGGACTTATCGTTGTGCCACACACAGAGAGGGAGATGTCTTCAAGTAAAAAACATAATGGTCCATGGTTATGTTGGACCATGATGAAGGTGTAAGCTTAAACGCGTAGTCCGGTGCATTGCCACCTCTTTTTATATGTTTTTCTAACCCATGCTATGGAATGCTAAAAAAAATTTTTAATGAAAGTTTGAAATAAAGGAATGTTTTCTTCTTGAAGAAAAAGAATATTTTTATATGTTTTCCGCTGGATCTTGTTGTTTTCATTCTTTCCTGATTCTGGATTGTGTGGCTGGCTCCCACCTTGTTTCCCTGTGGATATCTTCCAATATTGGAAAGCACTCCAGTGGCCTCCACGGACACCGGTAAGCTGGCTAATAAATATTTTTTCATTCTTAAAGAGCTGGTTTACTACTCTGCAGTAGTGACCACCTCTCCGTAATACTGATAGGGGAAGCTTATTCTAAATACCTTGATCAGCCAATTCTGCCTCTGAGCAGTGTTATGGTGCTCCGCTCTTCCCCATGCAGTGACCCCCGAGCTTCGTGACCTCTGGGATCCGGTGACGTCAGGTCAACTTCCAGTTGACCTGACATCACCACGGCCAGCCCCAGTCACTGGGCTGTGGGCGGAGTTTCACTGCTCGTCACAGCCCAGCATCGCTCCTGCTTGCGGCGCTCTGTAGCAAAGGAGAGCGCACATGAGATGCTGGGCTGTGTTGAGCAGTGGAACGCTAGTGCCTAGCGTGGTGATGTCAGGTTAACTGGAAGTTGATGTGACAACACCAGATCCCAAAGGTCATGGAGCTCGAGGGGGGGGTCACTGCATGGGGAAGAGGGGAGTACAATAGTGCCTCTCACAGGCAGAATTGCCTGATCAAAGTATTAAGAAAAAACTTCCCCTATCGGTTTTACAGGGATGCGGTCACTACTGCAGAGTACTGAACCAACCCTTTAATGAAGGGTCATTAAGAGTAGGGTACTGAGCTTAAAATGCTGTGTTACAGGCTGATGACATTGTCTAAAGGCCACTTTACACGCTGCGATCTCGCTAGCAAGATCGCTAGCGTGCGTACCCGTCCCCATGGTTTGTGCGTCACGGGCAAATCGCTGTCCGTGGTGCACAACATCGCTCGAACCCCTCACACTACTTACCTGCCTAGTGATGTCACTGTGACCGGCGAACCGCCTCCTTTCAAAGGGGGCAGTTCATTCGGCGTCACAGTGATGTCACTAAGCGGACGCCCAATCGAAGCGGAGGGGCGGAGATGAACGGGACGAACATCCCGCCTACCTCCTTCCTTCCTCATTGCGGGCGGCCGCAGGTAAGGTGAGGTTCCTCGTTCCTGCGGTGTCACACATAGCTGCGTCCTGCAACAGCAACGATATTTGGGAATGGAGGCGTGTGTCAACGATTAACAATTTTGCACGATTTTGCATCCTTTTTCGATCGCTCGTAGGTGTCACACTACGACATCGCTAACGAGGCCGCAATGTGCGTCACGAATTCCGTGACCCCCAACAACATCACTTTAGCGATATCGCTGTGTGTAAAGCGGCCTTAAGTGGCACCTAAGACCTTTTTGGTGAAATAGCATTTGAGCCTCCTTGAGTTGATTTACAATACCACTCTTCGATATGTCAAGATTCGAGATACATTTTGGTGGACTTCATCCATTGTAGTACCATGTCTTTGTTAATCTTGGTCAAAATTCTAATTACCAAAAAGAAACTTTTAGCTTAATGTTAACTGCTTCTTGAATCGCTTCAACCTTGGTGCCAAATATTACTCAAGACCTTGGTCATCGTTGTTGCAACAGCTTGTAATTTACGTGCAATCAACTAAAAACCATATGTAGCTCCCGAACACACTGTTTGGAGACTACTGCATTACATATGTAAGTCTTGTTTGACGTATTGTAGTTTAGTAGTGTTGAGCGGATAGTGAAAAATCCGGGTCCGGCAGCTACCCGAGAGAGAGAGAGAGAGAGAGAAAGAGAGAGAGAGAAAAATAAATAAAAAAAAAACTGGATCCGGATCGTGCACCCGGAATCCCGCGTCCGGGTCACACTCGGATCTGCCGCTCAAACCGTGCGGATCCGGATTTTGCCGATCCGGGTCCGCTCAACACTATAGTTTAGATGTTTTATTACTCAAATCTAGGTGGCTGGTGACATAAATAATAATTTCTGCCATTCGTAATGATTTTCCATTTTGACGCTACTGTGAAAGATAAGCTAATAAAGGCTTGGAAAGGAGCGGTTAAATAATTTACACAACTACAGTATATCAGAAAAGTGAGTACATCCCTCCCATTTTTGGAAATATTTTATTATACCTTTTCATTGCACAACACTGAAGATCTGACATTTTAATACAATGTAAAGTAGTCAGTATAAATTTGGTGTCCTCTAAATAACTCAACAAATAGTCATTAATGTCTAAACTGCTGGCAACAAATGTGAGCACAGCCATTAGTTAAAATGGCCAAATTGTGCCCAAATAATATTTGTGGCCACTGTTATTTTCAAGCACTGCCTTAACTTTCTTTGGCATGGAGTTCACTAGAGCTTCACAGGAGCCGCTGGATCCTCTTCCATGCTCGATGATGACATCACAGAGCTGGTGGATGTTACAGACCTTACACTCCTTCACCTTTCATTTGAGGAGGCCCCACAGATGCTCCATAGAGTTTAGGTCTGGAGACATTCTTGGCCAGTCCAGCACCTTTACCCTCTTTAGTTTCTTTAGCAAGACAGTGGAGGTGTGTTTCGGGTTGTTATCATGTTGGAATACAAAGGGAGGAGACCATGCTCTGCTTCAGTATGTCACAGTATGTGTTGGCATTCATGATTCCCTCAATAAATTCTAGCCACCCTAGCTGTCAGCACCCATGCAACCCCAAACCATGACACTCCCACCACACACGCCTTGACCATCTGAACCAAATAAGTTTTCCTTGCTCCCATCAGACCACAGGACATGGAGACAACCTCTGGATATGCCGCTGAGCACGTGCATTCAACTTCTTTGGTCGAACGTTCTGAGGTCTGTTCTGAGTGGACCCTGTCTTGTTAAACCGCTGTATGGTCTTGGCCACCGTGCTGCAGCTCAGTTTAAGGGTGATGGCAATCTTCTTATAGCCTCGGCCATCTTTATGTAGAAACACAATTCTTTTTCTCCATGACTCTGATAATTCTTTGCCATGAGGAGCCATATTGAACGTCCAGTGACCAGTATGAGAGAGTGTGTGTGAGCGATAACACCAAATGTAACACACTTGCTCCCCATTCACACGTGACACCTTGTTACACTAATGAGTCACATGACACTGAGGAGGGAAAATGGCTAATTGGGCAAAATTTGGCAATTTTCAATTAGGGATGGTACTCACTTTTGTTCCCAGCGGTTTACACATTAATGGCTTTGTGTTGAGTTATTTCGAGAGCACCAAATTTACACCAAGCTGTAGACTGACACTGTACATTGTATCACAGGGTCAAATCTTCAGTATTGTCCCTGGAAAAGATATAACATAGTTCCAAAAATGTGAGGGGTGTACTCAGCTTTTGTATCTATTCTGCAGACATTAGACTCTAAAAGGCCGACTATATATTTAGATATGTAAAGTGACTGTATTCTGTCCTGGCAGCCATCTTGGCCACGGAAATGCTTAGAGGGCTTACATGTTAGCGCTTCTCTCCGAAAGATGAAGGTACTGACCCAATTTCTGACTGACGTTGCGTAGGCTTCTACTTCTCGGTTGCATATGTTTCTGGAAAGTTCTGGATCTTTGTTCCTCGTTGCCCGTCGTTATCGCAGTCACACCCTGCGGTGCATCCTCGCTATGTTTAGTTTCTATGATTACACTTTTTTCTTAACAATTAGAGCTGTTGTGGTGGCAGTTGTGCGACAAGAGACTAAACATGATGCCACTTAAAGTGCCGCGGATGAGTGAAGTCGCTTCTGTGCAGCCCTGAAAAGCCATCTGTGCGTGTTATTGCCCAACCAGCAGTGAAAACATTGGGCTGAATGCATTGGATCATCTATGGAGAGAACAAAGCATCTGTGCCGCAGATTGAATTTTATTTTTTTTTTAGTACATTAATATTAGACTTCTTTTCGGTTAAGTCCCATCGAGACTTCATGTCCCATTTGTACAAAATGCTCATAACAAATCAGCGGAATAACTGCTCGAATCTGACAAAGTTAAGACTTTTTAGTCTTCTGTATGTTCCTCATGCGCAAATAAACATATATTTGTATTTTTGGAGAATATTTTTGAATTTCTATAAGTGGAAATCTTTGCAAGACATTTTTTATTTCTTCAGAATTTCTTGTTATAAAACAACGCATCATTTAAAGTTTACAGCTCTCATACAGACCGTGTGTTTCCATTATGCGTAGTAGACGACATTCCAGTTGCTCCTACTTTTTGGGAGGTTTGCTTTGGAGCAGTGGACACAAAAGAAAGGATATTTTTAATTAACTATTTGCGGAGTTGCTTCAGCTTCTAGTCTAGATACATTGGGGCAACAGTGAAAATAGTTGTAAAGATGGACATAGACTCTTGATACATTTAGACGGGTGTTTCGTACTGCAGACGAAATATGAGGGCTGGGCGGTAGAGAGGAGCGGAACTTTTGAAATTTGAATTTTCTTGTAATTGCTTGTAAAATACACAATGGAAGAGGAAAGAGAGAGAGAATACAGTTGACCAATAGAGCTTACACTCTACAGGATAAAGAGAGACAGGGGACTCTACTGACCATAAGAGCTTACACTCTACAGGAGAGAGAGAAAGGACCTCGCTGACCATACGACCTTACACTCTATAGGAGAAAGAGAGACAGTGGACTCTACTGACCATACGAGCTTACACTCTACAGGAGAGAGAGAAAGCACCTCACTGACCATAATAGCTTACACTCTACAGGAGAGAGACAGGGGACTCTACTGACCATAAGAGCTTACACTCTACAAGAGAAAGAGAGGCAGGGGACTCTACTGATCTACTGACCATAAGAGCTTACACTCTACAGGAGAGAGACAGGGGACTCTACTGACCATAAGAGCTTACACTCTACAAGAGAAAGAGAGGCAGGGGACTCTACTGACCATACGAGCTTACACTCTACAAGAGAAAGAGAGGCAGGGGACTCTACTGACCATACGAGCTTACACTCTACAGGAGAGAGAGAAAGGACCTCACTGATCATAATAGCTTACACTCTACAGGAGAGGGACAGGGGACTCTACTGACCATAAGAGCTTACACTCTACAGGAGAAAGAGAGACAAGGGACTCTACTGACCATAAGAGCTTACACTCTACAGGAGAGAGGCTAAGAGAGAGAGATATAGAGGACCCTGTTGACTATAAAAGCTTACACTCTACAGGAGAGAGAGAGAGACCTCACTGACCATAAGAGCTTATACTCTACAGGAAATAGAGAACCGTGCTGACCATAAGAGCTTACACTCTACAGGAGAGAGAGAACTCCATTGACCAGAAGAGCTTACACGCTACAGGAGATAGAGAATCCTGCTGACCATAAGAGCTTGCACTCTACAAGAGATAGAGGACCCTGCTGATCATAAGAACTTCAAATGTACAGGGGAGAGGTTCCCACTGACTATAAGAGCTTACACTCTACAGGAAAGACAGACTTACCCAAAAACTCTGCCATACAAACTATGCTCCATTGGGAACCACTGATCTGTGATGGCTCCAGGTATTGTCCACCAGTATACAAGGTATGAAAATCCACTAGATCTCACACCTGCAGGGCATTATGGGAGGTTGCTCAGCAAAGCAAATTGACAGCTGCTCGCTCTCTGATGCTTCAGTAGAGTGAGAAATTATGCCAGGAAAGGTTTTGGATTTTTTTGACCCGCGAATCAAAGCATTAAAATAGTTAAATTTGTGTGAAACTGTGAGTTTCAGGATTTTGGGCCGGAACTCGATCCTCCGCAAATCAATCCTCACATATCTAGTATGCAGTAATAAGAAAACTTGAAGAATTTGGTGCATCTTGTAAGTGGCTTGCATCTCTTGTGTCTTGACAGAAATATTACAGTTGAGATCTGGAAAAACATTTCAGGCACAATGTACAGTATGACGACACATTTAATGAATTTGTTGCCGCGCCCTGTCCTGCCCCAAATAATATTATAATATTATGCAAATCAGCACTGGATAGCGGGATTGCGCACATTACATTCCTTCTATTGATACCATGTTCAGATGTCTAAAAACAACGATGTGTTGTCACTAATGATGAGCGAGTTTCGAAATACTCGGATTCGCGATACTCGTAACGAGTGCTGTCTAATACTCGCGTATGCATTCTGAATAGCGAGTGCAATGCAAGTCAATGGGGAAAACTTGCAATGTAACGAGTAACCCGAATGCAGTACTATTCGTGAGAGTAACAAATAGTGCGGAATTCGGGTTACTTGTTACATTGCGAGTATTCCCCATTGACTTGCATTGCACATGCTATTCGGAATGCATACGCGAGTATTGGACAGTACTCGTTACGAGTATCGCGAATCTGAGTATTTCGAAACTCAATCATCATTGGTTGTCACCTGTGACAAAGGACTATAGTTGCCCGGATACTGACAGTGACACGTGTGCACACAACACACGATTATGCATAACTGACATAGAGAATAATGATTAATTGAACATCACGTAGGAAATAAATTACTGGCTCTAATTGTCAGGCTTTACTGCAGTCCTTGCATTTTGTTCATGACCTTTGGAAGTTGGGTTCGGAGGGCACATTCGAACCTTAGAGGAGGTTCGATTTGTGACCCTGACTTGATCCAAACCTCAATGGAAGGCAGTAATTGGGCAGTTAGTGGCTCCATCCACATGCTGTCAGCCATAAACAGATCACTTCCAGGGTAAGGGTGGGCAGGGTTTTTCCCAAAATTTTTGTGTGTGTGTGTGCACACTACATCTGATCACTGATTTTACCCCCAGTATGAGCCGATCAAACACTGCACGTGGCTCGCGCATGGCTGCGCATCACTCATACCCTGCTCGCTTGAGTGGTTTGCACTTGTAACTCACTCAAACTTAAAACCCAAGCTTTGTTGTTTTGGAAGTCAGTTTCCGAACCCGAACTCCGAATGTCAAACCTCAGTTTCGCTCATCTCTAGTGATTATTTTTCCAACTACAGACAGGGGGGAGGCTCCTGCTGCAGCTCGTTGTCTCAAAGTCACACATAAGACAGTGAGGAGGAGTAAAAGGAGGGGAGAGCGCCTGGATAGAAATGATCGAAATTGTGGACGTTCGGTTCGGCGGGTTCAGCCGGACTTTAGATAAAATCCTGCTCGCTAGAGTGATTTGCAGTCGTAACTTACTTGAATACTTGAACTTCAAACCCAAATTTGTTTTTTTTGGAAGTTGGTTTCCGAATCCGAACTCTGAATGTCAAACCTCAGATTCACTCATATCTAGTGATTATTTTTCCGACTGTAGACAGGGGGGGGCTCCTGCTGCAGCTAGTTGTCTCAAAGTCACACACAAGACAGTGAGGAGGAGTAAAAGAAGGGAGGAGCACCTGAGTAGAAATGAGGGAACCTGTGGAAGTTCGGTTTGGTAGGTTCTGCTGGACTTTAGATAAAGTCCTGCTCGCTTGAGTGGTTTGCACTCATAACTCACTCACTAACTTTGTTTTTTTAGAAGTCGGTTTCCAAACCCGAACTCCGAAGTCAAACCTCAGGTTCGCTTATCTCTAGTGAGTATTTTTCCAACTGGGAGGAGGCTCCTGCTGCAGCTAGTTGTCTCAATGTCACACACAAGACAGTGAGGAGAAATAATAGGAGGGGGAGCACCTGTATAGAAATGATCAAAATTGTGGAAGTGCGGTTCGGCGGGTTCAGCCGGACTTTAGATAAAATTCTGCTCTCTTGAGTGGTTTGCACTCGTAACTCACTCGAACTTCAAACCCAAACCTTGTTTTTTCGGAAGTTGCTTTCTAAACCCAAACCTCGAATCTCAGGTTCTCTCATCTTTATTCATGACCCAGCATGAGAACCCCGCTCAGAGTTATTATTATTTTTCCATCAGTTAGCATTGCTTCCTTTGTATCTGCAACCTTTAATGGCCTCTTCTTTACAGTCCGGGTATTGCACCATGTATGTCCTCACGTACGGTACATTGACTTTTCTCATGGTCTATATAAAAACACTTCCTGTGCAAATAGATTTGTTTTAAACTTTGCATGAAAGGAATATTCAGTAAAAATAGTCCCGATCCCTCACTCACCGGCGCGTTCCTCTTCAGAAATTCAAATCAGTGAACGGAGCATGAAATCCTGTTTAACATTTTTATTTCCGTAGACAGGAAAGACGGCCGAGCGTTGAAGACATGGGACTTCCATTACTGAGCAGGGAAGCTGTTCATTTATTAATATCTCCACGGCCGTGTAACACTAGAAAATTAATCATAAAAGTTTCAACAATGGAAACAGGTTCACCTATTACTGGCTCAGCGGACGGCATCTTGCCTTATTTTATACCCATAGATGGCAGATCTATTGACGATTATACGTGATTGTTTAACATTAGGAGACTCTCAGGGGTGTATCTATAGTGGGTGAAGAGCTTATATCTAGGGATGATCGAATACCTCAAATATTCGGCAACGTCCGAATAGGTCGCCGCTATTCGACTATTTGCGAATATTCGATGCACAATGTAAGTCTATGGGAAACCCGAATAGTTGCCGAATAGCCTCACATTGCGCATCGAATATTCGCATAGCGGCGACCTATTTGCCGGATATTCGCGAAGCCAAATATTGTCGAATATTTGAGATATTCGATCATCCCTACTTATATCCCCACCCAAAAGGTATTATTTGGGTCTTTTGCTCTACAGTAGCTCATCACAGAGCACCCCTTATGTCTATCTATACCGAAGAACTATCTAACAGACAGTAGTTTGCTGCATTTAAAGAGGACCAACCACCAGGATTTTCCTATATAAACTAAAGCCAGTGCTATACTGGTGCTATCATGCTGATTCTATACATACCTTTAGTTGTGAGATCGGATGTATACTTTCTTAAATACAGGCAAGTAAAGTTTGTGAAATGCACTGTTATTTGATTGATAGGTGCAATGGACTATCTAATAGGTGGGTCAGGTTTTGCTAGTTATTCCCGCCCCTGGCGGCTTGTCCTTCCTAACCCTGCTCTTCCTTTCACCTCCTGTAATAACATAGACAGGGGGAGGAAGGACAGGCAGCAGACAGGGGTGGGAATAACTAGCAAAACCTGACCCACATATTAGATATTCTGTAGCTGCTATCAATCAAATATCAGTGCATTTCACAAACTTTACTTGCCTGTATTTCAGAAACTTTACATCCAATCTCACAACTACAGGTATGTATAGAATCAGCATGATAGCGCCAGTATAGCACTGGCTTTAGTTTATATAGGAAAATCCTGGTGGTTGGTCCTCTTTAAGGTTGTAATGTGCTTACTGAGCCCCCTGCAGTTTTATAAGTTACAAATATATGTCTGTCCCTAAAATGTGTCCCTATATTTAAGGGGAATCTGACATAAGGTTTTTGCTATGTAATCTGAAGACAGCATTCTATAGGGTTAACACACAGAACCAAGTGATGTCTCTCTTATCAAGGTCTGTGGTGTTCTTTACTTGCAATGTTTATTTAATGCTAGGACTTTATCATTGCAGGTCTACATTACCTCATGCATGTTAGTCCAACACACTGCCTTCTGTGATTTGCAACTCACTGTCAATATACAATATCTATAGAGATCTCGGGGACACCAGCCAGAGAAAACACTACCGGCAGCCAGCAAAGGCGCTCAACACAGTGAAATCCTAGGTGCATTGCCCCCTGGGAAGTATGCAAATCAAAAAAGGTCTGTGGAGCCTCTGTTAGGAGTCTCGACACAGAAAATAGCCAGATATCCCTCCGGGAAGGACCTAGCCAAGGAGTGGCTCTTTTTAGGAGACCACCATAACCACCATATTAAGTGACCCTTTTAGTCAATATCCAACTCTTTGACAAGTTTAAAGATCTGACAAGGGAAATGCCAAGGCCAGGTATCCATCCACAGACAGCTGTTTCGGGGTATTGCCCCTCATCAGTGTGGAGTAGGATTCTGGCCAGGTGGGAGCAATGCCTAGTAGACCAGCAAGACAAAACAATCACTGATCTCGGGGAGACCAGCCAGAGAAAACACTGCTGGTAGCCAGCGAGGGCGCTCAACACAGTGAAATCCCATATCCCAGAATGTCTATAGAGAGTCTGGTGTGGGCGGGGTTAGCTGTCTTAGCTCTGCTACATTGCTAAATCTAAAAATTCTGATTGGATCAGAACAGCTACATCAAGTAAACTAAGTGATACATCGTTGCATTCTTTTTGCCTACATCATGGAGCTCTCAGATGCAGTAGCAAAACCCTGCTGACAATGACTCTATATAATATACGTGTTTCCCTTTTTGTATTGAATTACTGAAATAAATTCAGTTTTTGATGATATTCTAATTATTGAGATGCACTTGTATAGTAGACATATAATATTAAACAATATTACACACAATACACACAATGATACATGTACAGTTATATAAGTTTACTAATACACAAAACAGTAATGTACACATAAATACTGTGTTTCTCCGAAAATAAGACCTCCCCCAAAAATAAGACCTAGTAGGAGTTTTCAGGGAGGCTTAAATATAAGACATCCCCTGAAAATAAGACCTAGCCGCAGTCAATAATGAAGTGTCCGTGCAGCGGTAAAAAAGTTAAAGAATCGTGCAGGACACTTCATTATAGACAGCGGACACCCCCTAAAGAAAGAAGACAGAAGACCCCTGATTATACTCACCAGACGCTGACCGGGAGCAGGTGAGCGCAACAAGGTCCTGCGGCGGAACACACACACACATATACACATCAGATCACATATACACACACACATACACACACACTCACTACAGATCACACACACACACACTCACACACACACACTACAGATCACACACACACACTACAGATCACACACACACACTCACACTCACACACACACACTCACACTCACACACACATTACAGATCACACACACACACTCACACTCACTACAGATCACACACACACACACACACACACTACAGATCACAAGCACACACACCCACACACTACAGATCACACCCACACACACACACACTACAGATCACACACACACACTCACACTCACACACACATTACAGATCACACACACACACTCACACTCACTACAGATCACACACACACACACACACTACAGATCACAAGCACACACACCCACACACTACAGATCACACACTACAGATCACACCCACACACACACACTACAGATCACACACACACACCCACACACACTACAGATCACACCCACACACACCCACACACTACAGATCACATACACACACACTACAGATCACATACACACACACTACAGATCACACACACACACACACTACAGATCACATACACACACACACTACAGATCACATGCACACACACACTACAGATTACATACACACACACACACACACTACAGATCACATGCACACACATACACACACACACACACACTACAGATCACATACACACACTACAGATCACATACACACACTACAGATCACACACACACACACACACTACAGATCACACACACACACTACAGATCACATACACACACACACACACTACAGATCACATGCACACACACACTACAGATTACATACACACACACACACACACACACACACACTACAGATCACATGCACACACATACACACACACACACACACACACACACTACAGATCACATGCACACACATACACACACACACACACACACACACACACACTACAGATCACATACACACACTACAGATCACATACACACACTACAGATCACATACACACTACAGATCACATGCACACACACTACACATCACACACACACTCACACACACACTACAGATCACACACACACACACACACACTACAGATCACACACACCCACACACACTACAGATCACACACACACACACACACACACACACACACACTACAGATCACACACACACACTACAGATCACATACACACACACACTACAGATCACACACACACACACACACTAGAGATCACATGCACACACACACTACAGATCACATACACACACACACACACACACACACACACACTACAGATCACATGCATACACACTACAGATCACATGCACACACTACACATCACACACACACACACTACAGATCACACACACACACACACACACACAACAGATCACACACACTCACACTACCGATCACACACACACACACACACACACTACAGATCACACACACACACACACACTACAGATCACACACACACACACACACACACACACTACAGATCACACACACACACACACACACACACACACTACAGATCACACACACACACTACAGATCACACACACACACACAGACACACACACTACAGATCACACGCACACACACACACTACGGATCACATACACACACACACACACTACAGATCACACACACACACACACACACTACAGATCACACACACACACACTACAGATCACACACACGCACACACACACACACACTACAGATCACATACACACACACACTACAGATCACACACACACACACACACACTAGAGATCACATGCACACACACACTACAGATCACATACACACACACACACACACACACACACTACAGATCACATGCACACACATACACACACACACTACAGATCACATACACACACACTACAGATCACATGCACACACTACACATCACACACACACACACTACAGATCACACACACACACACAACAGATCACACACACTCACACTACCGATCACACACACACACACACACACACACTACAGATCACACACACACACACACTACAGATCACACACACACACACACTACAGATCACACACACACACACACTACAGATCACACACACACAGACACACACACTACAGATCACACGCACACACACACACACTACAGATCACACGCACACACACACACACTACAGATCACATACACACACACACACACACTACAGATCACATACACACACACACACACTACAGATCACACACACACACACACTACAGATCACACACACACACACTACAGATCACATACACACACACACACTACAGATCACATACACACACACACACACACACACTACAGATCACATGCACACACATACACACACACACACACTACAGATCACACACACACACACTACAGATCACACACACACACACACACTACAGATCACACACACACACACACACACTACAGATCACACACACACTACAGATCACACACACACACACACACTACAGATCACACACACATACACACTACAGATCACACACACACACACTACAGATCACACACACACTACCGATCACACACACACACACTACAGATCACACACACACACACTACAGATCACACACACACACACTACAGATCACACACACACACACACTACCGATCACACACACACACACTACAGATCACACACACACACACTACAGATCACACACACACACACACTACAGATCACACACACACACACTACAGATCACACACACACACACACTACAGATCACACACACACACACACACACTACAGATCACACACACACACACACACACTACAGATCACACACACACACACACACTACAGATCACACACACACTAGAGATCACACACACACACACACTACAGATCACACACACACACACACACACACACTACAGATCACACACACACACACACACACACTACAGATCACACACACACACACTACAGATCACACACACACACACACACACACTACAGATCACATACACACAAATGATACACACAGATTTATATACCAAATACACTCAATGATACACACAGATTTATATACCAAATACACTCAATGATACACACAGATTTATATACCAAATACACTCAATGATACACACAGAGTTATACATACAATAATACGCATAATATGCCACTCTGCAACACAGAACATCGGGGGCTTATTAGTAGACAATCTCACCCTGACACATTAAACGGGGAATTTTTATCAAAAAAATGACATTTTGCCTCGGGGAGCAGCGCTGCTCGTTCTCAGTAAATTGGCTGCGAGGGTGAAGTAGAAATTGAAAATGAAAAATGTAAATGGAACAAGGTTGAGGGTCAATGGAAGGAGTCACCGAGGACAGGAATAGATGTCATTCTGTGCGGTGGTGGTGCGCGGAGAATGGCTGGACTTAGGGGAGCTTCCACGTATCATTATGTAATTATAGCAATGTGTCATGGTAAGATCGGGCGGAATAAACCCAGAATGGATCTATTTCTAATCATTTGGCTCTAATGAGTTACTGGATTTTCTAATGTTACTACATCTTCATACCCCGGCTCAGCCGTAAATCTAAAGGCATTGTATGAAGTGTATTAGTTTTACAAATTAAAATCAGATACTGAAATCTATTTTTTATCTGTTATTTTTTCTGAGTGTAGATTTTTTTTTATTCAGTTTTTCGTTTATGATTATGGGGATCGGCCATCTTCCATGAGATACTGTTATCTGATACTGGGGAGACCATAGACAGCAATAGACCAGCGCTGACTGTATGCTGTGGGCATGCTCTGTGACCAAACCAGAGGTCAAGAGATCACTGTGTAGAGAAGCGGAGGAGGTGAGCTGTGACATCACCCATTGTGAATGGTGGATTCTGTGTTATGTACTGTGTATAGAGGTGTTATCTTCAGTCATTGCACAGAAAAAGGAGGAGGCGAGTTGTGACATCACATACGGTGAATCCTGTGTTATCTACTGTATTTAGAGGTGTAATCAGTGATTGTACCAGAGGAGGAGAAGGTGAGCTGTGACTTCACCTATTGTGAATGGTGGATCCTGTGTTATGTACTGTGTATAGCGGTGTTATCAGTCATTGCACAGAAAAAGGAGGAGGTGAGTTGTGACATCACATATGGTGAATGGTGGATCCTGTGTTATCTACTGTATTTAGAGGTGTAATCCGTAATTGTACCAGAGGAGGAGAAGGTGAGCTATGACTTCACCTATTGTGAATGGTGGATCCTGTGTTATCTACTGTGTATAGAGTGTTAACAGTCATTGCACCGAAAAAGGAGACAGTGAGCTGTGACATCACATATGGTGAATGGCGGATCTTGTGTTATCTACTGCATTTAGAGGTGTAATCAGTCATTGTACAAGAGGAGGAGAAGGTCAGCTGTGACATCACCTATTGTGAGTGGTGGTTCCTGTGTTATGTACTGTATATAGAGGTGTTATCAGTCATTGCACAAGAGGAGGAGAAGGTCAGCTGTGACATCACCTATTGTGAATGGTGGTTCCTGTGTTATGTACTGTATATAGAGGTGTTATCAGTCATTGCACAGGAGGAGGAGGTGAGCTGTGACATCACATATTGTGAATGGTGGATCCTTTATTATCTACTGTATATAGAGGTGTTATAGGAGGAAGTGGTGAGCTGTAACATCACCTCTAGTGAATGGTGAATTCTGTGTTATCTACAGTATGTAGAGGTGAAGGAGAAGGTGAGCTGTGATATCACCTATTGTGAATGGTAGATCCTGTGTTATCTACTATATATAGAGGTGTTATCAGTCATTGCACAGGAGGAGGAGTAGGTGAGCTGTAAGATAATCTATAATAAATGGTGGATCCTGTGTTATTTACTCTATATAGAGGTGTTGTTAGTCATTGTACAGGAGGACGAGTAGGTGAGCTGTGACATCACGTATTGTGAATTGAGGATCCTGTGTTATCTACTATATATAGAAGTGTTATCAGCAATTGCATAGGAGGAGGAGGTGAGCTGTGACATCACCGATTGTGAATGGTGGATCCTGTGTTGTTTACTGCATATAGAGGTGATATTAGTCATTTTACAGGAGGAGGTGCACTGTGATATCTGCTATTGTGAAAAGTGGATCCTGTATTATTTATTTATAGTTGTTACCTTTCAATGTAATCCTGCATGTGATGATGATATAAATATTGAAAAGTCATCTGGATAGAATCAGTAGGTGATGGTCACAGCTCACCTCCTCCCCCCTGACTCCATAATGACATCTGCACAGGTCACAGAGCATGCCCACAACCTTCTCCCATACAAGTCAAACAGCTAGACTCTGTCTTTTGTTTTTATCGTCCATACAGTTAGGGCCAGAAATATTTGGACAGTGACACAAGTTTTGTTATTTTAGCTGTTTACAAAAACATGTTCAGAAATACAATTATATATATAATATGGGCTGAAAGTGCACACTCCCAGCTGCAATATGAGAGTTTTCACATCCAAATCGGAGAAAGGGTTTAGGAATCATAGCTCTGTAATGCATAGCCTCCTCTTTTTCAAGGGACCAAAAGTAATTGGACAAGGGACTCTAAGGGCTGCAATTAACTCTGAAGGCGTCTCCCTCGTTAACCTGTAATCAATGAAGTAGTTAAAAGGTCTGGGGTTGATTACAGGTGTGTGGTTTTGCATTTGGAAGCTGTTGCTGTGACCAGACAACATGCGGTCTAAGGAACTCTCAATTGAGGTGAAGCAGAACATCCTGAGGCTGAAAAAAAAGAAAAAATCCATCAGAGAGATAGGAGACATGCTTGGAGTAGCAAAATCAACAGTCGGGTACATTCTGAGAAAAAAGGAATTGACTGGTGAGCTTGGGAACTCAAAAAGGCCTGGGCGTCCACGGATGACAACAGTGGTGGATGATCACCGCATACTTTCTTTGGTGAAGAAGAACCCGTTCACAACATCAACTGAAGTCCAGAACACTCTCAGTGAAGTAGGTGTATCTGTCTCTAAGTCAACAGTAAAGAGAAGACTCCATGAAAGTAAATACAAAGGGTTCACATCTAGATGCAAATCATTCATCAATTCCAAAAATAGACAGGCCAGAGTTAAATTTGCTGAAAAACACCTCATGAAGCCAGCTCAGTTCTGGAAAAGTATTCTATGGACAGATGAGAGAAAGATCAACCTGTACCAGAATGATGGGAAGAAAAAAGTTTGGAGAAGAAAGGGAACGGCACATGATCCAAGGCACATCACATCCTCTGTGTCACGCTCCCCGGGTCCCCTGCGCTGCCCCCCGGCTCACCTGTCACGCTCCCCGGCTCCCCTGCCTCGCTTCCCGGTTCCTTGGTCCGGTCACCGCCGCTCCCCGCTCTCCAGCATCCATTGCCGGCGCGTCCCCGGCGTCCTGGTCCCCGCTCCCGGCGCCCGTCGGCTTCTCAGCCCCAGCCCGGCCCTGCTGCTTCCTCCTCGCAGCTTCCTGCTCTGGCTTCTGGCACTCGGGCCGCGCGCATGCGCATTAGGGCGCGCGCGCGGTCATTGACCCTTTCTTAAAGGGCCAGCGTCCATTAACAGGAAATGATGCTAACAGGTACAGGGTATAAAGGGGTTTGATGTCCAAGGGGGCGGGGCCTGATCTTCGTGTTTCTTAAGCTAGGAGTCAGGTCTCCTGGTGTCTCTATGATATACTCACCTATCTCTCTTGTAGAGCCGTGCCTGCCTCGCCATCCGGTCCTGCCGAATCCCGAACCCCCGAACGCTGTCCATCTGCCATCCTGACAGTCCATACCATCTCGGATCCCTGCGGTGACCCGTCATCTCGCTCCAAAGGTTCCGGACCCCGCCTGACATCTTCTCGGCTTCCGAACCTGAGCTGCGTCACCCGGACTACCATCAGTGACTCCGTGGTCCCAGGGACTTCTCCGTTATACTCGTATGCACGGACTGTTCTGCTGCCTATAGTGCTCCAGCTACCGGACCCCTTACCACCATCTAGGAGTTCGGCCCAGTGGATCCACCTCCTGGGTCTACCCGTCCACCTGGCCCTGACAGTAAGATCAGGCCATGGATCCTGCTGCAGCACTAGCAGCCGTACAGGAGGAACTCCAACGCCAGCGTGAGACTCAGACCCGCATGCTGCAATTCATGTCTTCTGTGGACGCCCGCCTGAACACGCTACAAGCAGCAGTTACGTCTTCAACATCCCGGGCTTCCACTAGTCAAGCCACGGCTCCAGCTCCCGTGGCGACTTCTTCAGAAGCTTCCAGACTTCGTTTGGCCTCACCACCCCGGTACGCCGGAGACCCCAAGACCTGCAGGGGATTCTTAAACCAATGCTCCCTCCATTTCACGCAGCTGCCGCATTTGTTTGCCTCCGACCAAGCCAAGGTCGCCTTCATCATGTCCCAAACCAGAGGGTGAGGCACTGGCGTGGATGAACCCCTTGTGGGAGAAGGGAGATCCTGTGACCACGAACATCCAAGAGTTCCTGCAGGCATTCCGTGGCACCTTTGATGAGCCCGGACGCGCCTCCGCGTCTGCTTCGTCTCTTCTCCGGTTACGTCAGGGGACTCTGACGGTGGGTCAATACGCAATCCGGTTTCGCACCCTGGCTGCGGAACTCGGCTGGAACAACGAGGCCCTAACCGCCGCCTTCTGGGAAGGACTCTCGGGGCGAATTAAAGATGAGCTGGCGGGTCTTGACGTACCGACCACCCTGGATGCCCTGATTGCCCTAGCGACTCGAGTAGACATTCGCTTTCAGGAGCGATCCAAGGAAGTGTCCCGTGAGAGACGTCCGGTACGGCATTCCTCTCCTCCGCAGAAGCCCTCCGTACTTCAGTCATCAACAGCTGGGGCCCCCGTCCACGAGCCCATGCAGATCGACCGAGTGCGGCAGTCTGAACAACGTCGAGCAGAGCGGCTCGCCAAGGGTCTCTGCTTTTACTGCGGAGAGGGCACACACCTGCTACGCTTCTGTCCAGAGAGGCCGGGAAAATCCAAAGCCTAGGGTTGGTAGGAGAGGCCACCCTAGGTGCTGGGACTCTCTCAGACCCGGTTACGTGGACTGTGCAAGTGACAACGGGAGAGACGCGGTTCACGGCTGAGGCATACCTCGATTCCGGGGCAGCAGGCAATTTCATCCAGCAGGCCACGGTAGACAAATACCAGGTGCCTGTTACTCCACTCGACAAGCCCCTAGTGATTGCCTCTGTGGATGGGAGACCCCTCTCTGACACCATCTCCTGGATCACCAGGCCGGTCGAACTGCGTATCGGTGCCCTGCACACCGAGAACATCGCTCTCTACGTCCTTCCACACATGTCCCATCAAATCCTGCTGGGACTTCCCTGGTTGCGGACACACGAACCATCAGTCAGCTGGGGTACTGGCGAAATCACCCGATGGGGCTCTTCGTGCCATGAGAAGTGTCTGAAGACCATACAACCCATCCGACGACCTCCGGTTCCAGAGAACCTACCGGGACTGCCCTCGGCCTATTGGTCCTTCGCAGACGTCTTTGATAAAAAGGAATCTGAGGTACTTCCGCCACATCGTCCTTACGATTGTGCCATCGACCTGCTCCCAGGAACTACACCACCTCGAGGACGGATATATCCATTGTCTCCAGCCGAAACAAGGGCCATGTCTACTTACATCACAGAGAGCCTGGCAAGGGGATTCATTCGGAGATCCTCCTCTCCTGCTGGAGCAGGCTTCTTCTTCGTCAAGAAGAAAGAGGGCGACTTACGCCCATGCATAGATTACCGGGGATTGAATCAAATCACCGTAAAAAACAAGTACCCTCTGCCGCTCATTCCCGAATTGTTTGACCGGCTTAGAGGAGCTCGTGTGTTCACCAAGCTGGATCTTCGGGGTGCTTACAATCTGGTACGCATCCGCTCTGGGGACGAATGGAAGACCGCGTTCAACACTCGCGATGGGCACTATGAATACTGCGTGATGCCCTTCGGCCTGTGTAACGCCCCAGCCGTCTTTCAAGAACTGGTGAACGACGTTTTCCACATACAAAGTAGTACAGCTGGTTCTACAAAGACAGAGAGAATCGTCTGTACGCCAAGTACGAGAAGTGTGTCTTTGAGCAGTCTTCTCTCCCCTTCCTGGGGTACATCATCTCTGATACCGGACTGCAGATGGATCCAAAGAAGGTCTCCTCCATTCTCAACTGGCCTCCTCCTTCTGGACTGAAGGCAATCCAACGTTTCCTGGGATTCGCCAACTACTACCGCCAGTTTATCCCTCACTTCTCTGCTCTGACTGCTCCTCTCTCCGCTTTGACAAAGAAGGAGGCTAATCCAAAGGACTGGTCACCTGCGGCCGACGCCGCGTTTGGCTCTCTGAAGCGGGCATTTGCCTCCTCTCCTGTACTCCACCGTCCGGAGTTAAACCGACAGTTCACCTTGGAGGTGGATGCCTCCTCCTCGGGAGCCGGAGCAGTGCTCATGCAGAAGTCCTCCTCCGGGAAGATGGTGACTTGCGGTTTCTTCTCCAAGAGCTTCACAGCGCCTGAACGCAACTACACCATCGGTGACCGAGAGCTATTGGCAGTCAAACTGGCTCTGGAGGAATGGCGCTACCTTCTGGAAGGAGCAGTGTACCCCGTGATTATTTACACGGACCACAAGAACCTGGAATACCTGCGGTCTGCTCAGCGACTGAACCCACGGCAAGCCAGGTGGTCCTTATTCTTTGCCAGGTTTGATTTCCAGCTCCATTTCCGACCCGCGGACAAGAACGTACGCGCTGATGCCTTGTCCAGGTCTTTCATGCCCATGGAGCAGGAGGAGGAGACTACCCAACCTATCATCTGTCCTAGCAAAATCATTCCGGTGGCTCCGGTCACCCTGGCCCAGATACCGCCCGGGAAGACCTATGTCTCTGATACTGACAGGCAAAAAGTGTTACACTGGGGTCATGCCTCGAAAACAGCCGGTCATGCTGGCCAGAAGAGAACATGGGGTGCGATTGTACGCCATTACTGGTGGCCATCCCTTCGCACGGACGTCGCTGCTTTTGTCTCTGCCTGCTCCTCTTGTGCCAGGAACAAGACGCCCAAACACCTGCCATATGGCCGTCTTCTGCCTCTGCCGATACCCTCAGTTCCGTGGCAACACATAGCGATGGACTTTATTACGGACTTGCCATTGTCCTCCGGACACACAGTCATATGGGTCGTGGTGGATCGGTTCTCTAAAATGGCTCATTTCGTCCCTATGGCTGGACTGCCCTCTGCCCAGGAACTCGCGGACGCCTATATACATCACATCTTCCGCTTGCATGGCTTTCCATCACACATTGTGTCCAACAGAGGAACTCAGTTCACCTCCCGCTTCTGGAGGGCGCTCTGCAAACATCTGGGAGTGACTCTGGACTTTTCTTCTGCCTACCATCCTCAGTCTAATGGCCAAGTGGAGAGGGTCAATCAAATCTTGACCTCCTTCTTACGTCACTATGTCAACGCCCATCACGACGACTGGTCCACGCTTCTTCCTTGGGCTGAATTCTCCCATAACCACCACATCAGTGAGTCGTCCTCCAGCTCTCCCTTTCATGTCGTTTACGGACTTCAGCCCTTCGTTCCATTGCCTGTATCTCCTTCTTCGGATGTCCCTGCTGCTGATGCTGTAGCTCGTGACTTTGCAACCATTTGGGATTCTGTCAAGGCGTCCCTTGGGCGTGCTACCCTGCGGATGAAGAGACATGCAGACAAGAGACGTCTGGACCCTCCGTGTTTCTCTCCTGGTGATCTAGTCTGGCTTGCTTCCAAGTACGTCCGATTGAAGATACCATCCTACAAGCTGGGTCCTCGCTACATCGGGCCGTTTAAAGTCCTCAGCAAGATCAATGAGGTCTCCTACAAGCTCCAGCTCCCGGCCACGATGAGGATACCCAACTCCTTCCACGTCTCCCTGCTCAAGCCGGTTGTCCTTGGTCCCTTCTCCGCTGCTGCCAGTTCGGCTCCTCCTCCTATAGCCGATGACGACATCTATGCGGTAAGGGATATCGTGGCCATGAAGACCATACGGGGTCGACAGTTCTTCCTTGTGGACTGGGCAGGGTATGGTCCTGAGGATAGGTCCTGGGAGCCCCGGGAGAATGTGGGTACTCCGCTTATCCGTGCCTTCCTGTCCCGGTTGCGGGGAGGGGGGCGTGGGGGGGTACTGTCACGCTCCCCGGGTCCCCTGCGCTGCCCCCCGGCTCACCTGTCACGCTCCCCTGCCTCGCTTCCCGGTTCCTTGGTCCGGTCACCGCCGCTCCCCGCTCTCCAGCATCCATTGCCGGCGCGTCCCCGGCGTCCTGGTCCCCGCTCCCGGCGCCCGTCGGCTTCTCAGCCCCAGCCCGGCCCTGCTGCTTCCTCCTCGCAGCTTCCTGCTCTGGCTTCTGGCACTCGGGCCGCGCGCATGCGCATTAGGGCGCGCGCGCGGTCATTGACCCTTTCTTAAAGGGCCAGCGTCCATTAACAGGAAATGATGCAAACAGGTACAGGGTATAAAGGGGTTTGATGTCCAAGGGGGCGGGGCCTGATCTTCGTGTTTCTTAACCCCTTCACCCCCGGCCACTAAAACACCCTAATGACCGGGCCATTTTTTGCAATTCTGACCAGTGTCACTTTGACAGGTTATAACTCTGGAACGCTTCAAC
Source organism: Anomaloglossus baeobatrachus (assembly GCF_048569485.1). NCBI lineage: Eukaryota > Metazoa > Chordata > Amphibia > Anura > Aromobatidae > Anomaloglossus > Anomaloglossus baeobatrachus. The sequence goes on from NC_134359.1 coordinate 38,307,829, forward strand.
GGATGCTGGCGATTCTGAGATTGTTTTTTCGTGACATATTGTACTTCATGTCAGTGGTAAATTTAGGCCGATATTTTTTGCGTTTATTTGTGAAAATTTAGGAAATTTGGCGAAAATTTTGAAAATTTCGCAAATTTCAAACTTTGAAAATTTATGCCCATAAATCTGAGAGTTATGTCACACAAAATAGTTACTAAATAACATTTCCCACTTGTCTACTTTACATCAGCGCAATTTTCGAAACAAATTTTTTTTCCGTTAGGAAGTTAGAAGGGGTCAAAGGTCATCAGCAAATTCTCATTTTTCCAACAAAATTTACAAAATAATTTTTTTAGGGACCACATCACATTTGAAGTGACTTTGAGAGGCCGAGGTGACAGAAAATACCCAAAAGTGACCCCATTCTAAAAACTACACCCCTCACACTGCTCAAAACCACATCCAATAAGATTATTAACCCTTTAGGTGCTTCACAGGAACCAAAGCAATGTGGAAGGAAAAAATGAAAATTTTACTTTTTAACACAAAAATGTTACTTTAGCCATAAAATTTTCATTTTTACAAGGGAGAAAAGAGAAAGTACACAATACATTTTATTGTGCATGTTCTCCTGAGTACGCTGATACCCCATATGTGGTAAAAATCAATTGTTTGGGCGCACGGCAGAGCTCGGAAGGGAAGGAGCGCCATTTGAATTTTTGAACGCAAAATTAGCTGCACTCATTAGCGGACGCCATGTCGGGTTTGAAGACCCCCTGAGGTGCCTAAACAATGGAGCTCCCCCATAAGTGACCCCATTTTGGAAACTAGAGGCCTCAAATAATTTTTCTAGATGTTTGGTGAGCACTTTGAACCCCTGGGGGCTTCACAAAAGTTTATAGCGTTGAGCCGTGAAAAGAAAAAAAATTTTTTTTACCACAAAACGGTTGCTTCAACTAGGTAGCTTTTTTTTCACAAGGGTAACAGGAAAAAATGCACCATAAAATGTATTGTGCATTTTCTCCTGAGTACGCAGATACCTCATATGTGGTGGAAATCAAATGTTTGGACACACGGCAGTGCTCGGAAGGCAAGGAGCGCCATTTGAATTTTTGAGTGCAAAATTAGCTGCACCTGTTAGCGGACGCCATGTCGGGTTTGAAGACCCCCTGAGGTGCCTAAACAATGGAGCTCCCCCACAAGTGACCCCATTTTGGAAACTAGAGGCCTCAAATAATTTTTCTAGATGTTTGGTGAGCACTTTGAACCCCTGGGGGCTTCACAAAAGTTTATAGCGTTGAGCCGTGAAAAGAAAAAAAATTTTTTTTACCACAAAACGGTTGCTTCAACTAGGTAGCTTTTTTTTCAGAAGGGTAACAGGAAAAAATGCACCATAAAATGTATTGTGCATTTTCTCCTGAGTACGCAGATACCTCATATGTGGTGGAAAGTAATTGTTTGGGCGCATGGCGGGGCTCAGAAGAGAAGGAGCGCCATTTGACAGCAAAATTGGTTGGAATCATTAGCGGACACCATGTCACGTTTGGAGACCCCCTATGGTGCCTAAACAGTGGAGCTCCCCCACAAGTGACACCATTTTGGAAACTAGAGCCCTCAAATAATTTTTCTAGATGTTTGGTGAGCACTTTGAACACCTGGGGGCTTCACAGAAGTTTATAGCGTTGAGCCGTGAAAAGAAAAAAATTTTTTTTTACCACAAAACGGTTGCTTCAACTAGGTAGCTTTTTTTTCACAAGGCTATCAGGAAAAAATGCACCATAAAATGTATTGTGCATTTTCTCCTGAGTACGCAGATACCTCATATGTGGTGGAAAGTAATTGTTTGGGCGCATGGCGGGGCTCAGAAGAGAAGGAGCGCCATTTGACAGCAAAATTGGTTGGAATCATTAGCGGACGCCATGTCACGTTTGGAGACCCCCTATGGTGCCTAAACAGTGGAGCTCCCCCACAAGTGACACCATTTTGGAAACTAGAGCCCTCAAATAATTTTTCTAGATGTTTGGTGAGCACTTTGAACACCTGGGGGCTTCACAGAAGTTTATAGCGTTGAGCCGTGAAAAGAAAAATTTTTTTTTTTACCACAAAACGGTTGCTTCAACTAGGTAGCTTTTTTTTTCACAAGGCTATCAGGAAAAAATGCACCATAAAATGTATTGTGCAATTTCTCCTGAGTACGCAGATACCTCATATGTGGTGGAAAGTAATTGTTTGAGCGCATGGCGGGGCTCAGAAGAGAAGGAGCGCCATTTGACTTTTCAAACGCACAGACGCAGTGCACTGATCGGCCGCTGCAGGACGCACGGTCGGATGCGATAAAAAAAAGCGTCGGGGATGCGTAAAAAAAAAAGTCACGCCAAAAATTGACCATGGATGCAGATACGTTATGTGCATCCCTGATCAGCGCTTGGCGGGACGCACGGACGGATGCGATACAAAAAGCGTCGCAAATACGGAAAAAAGTCACGCCAAAAATTGAGCAGGGATGCCGATCCGTTATGTGCATCCCTGATCAGCGCTTGGCGGGACGCACGGACGGATGCGATACAAAAAGCGTCGTGAATACGGAAAAAAGTCACGCCAAAAATTGACCATGGATGCCGATCCGTTATGTGCATCCCTGATCAGCGCTTGGCGGGACGCACGGACGGATGCGATACAAAAAGCGTCGGGGATACGGAAAAAAAAGTCACGCCAAAAATTAACCATGGATGCCGATCCGTTATCTGCATCCCTGATCAGCGCTCGGCGGGACGCACGGACCGATGCGATACAAAAAGCGTCGTGAATACGGAAAAAAAAGTCACGCCAAAAATTGACCATGGATGCCGATCCGTTATCTGCATCCCTGATCAGCGCTCGGCGGGACGCACGGACGGATGCGATACAAAAAGCGTCGTGAATACGGAAAAAAAAGTCACGCCAAAAATTGACCATGGATGCCGATCCGTTATCTGCATCCCTGATCAGCGCTTGGCGGGACGCACGGACGGATGCGATACAAAAAGCGTCGGGGATACGGAAAAAAAAGTCACGCCAAAAATTGAGCAGGGATGCCGATCCGTTATCTGCATCCCTGATCAGCGCTTGGCGGGACGCACGGACGGATGAGGTGTAAAAATGGACAGGGGATACGGAAAAAAAAAAAAAAGTTATACTCACAGTACCCAGAGGACTAGCAGGAGGATCACTGACCAGAAGAGCTGCAGAGGAACAGATGGCAGAGAGATGGACAGCTTTACAGGAGCAGCAGGCAGATCAGCAGAATGCCCAGGAAGGACCCAGCGATGGACGCAGATGTGATCAGGCCGGTGAAGACAGGTAAGAGGACGTCGGGGGAGAGCAGAGGGGGAGAGGGGGGGGTGAGAGCAGAGGGGGGGGGGTGAGAGCAGAGGGGGGGTGAGAGCAGAGGGGGAGGGGGGGAGAGCAGAGGGGGAGGGGGGGAGAGCAGAGGGGGAGACCGGAGAGGGAGCTGCAGAAGCAGAATAGAAATAATGGGGGAGGCAGTCAGATCGCGGGGGGAGCGGATCGGGATGTCGGGGGGGGGGGGGGTGGTTGGGGGGAGCAGATCGCGGGGGGGGCACGGCAGGGGCTATCACGGCAGCGCGCAGGGGCACCACGGGAGCGCGCACGGGCTGCAAAGTGAGCACAGTACTCACTTTGCAGCAGCAGCGGTGACCTCAGCAGCAGCGGTGGTAGCAGATCGGGATGCCGGGGGGGCAGATCGGGGCGTAGGGGGGCAGATCGGGGCGTAGGGGGGCAGATCGGGGGGGGCACGGGCAGGGGCCTTCACGGGAGCGCGCAGGGGCCTTCACGGGAGCGCGCAGGGAGCGGAATACTTACCATTAGAGCTGCAGCGGCGGAGACATCAGAGGCGGCGGCGGCAGCAGCGGTGGCGTGGTACCAAAAGTACCAGCCACTCCACGCTGCAGACATGTTGGGGGAGGGCTCACAGGCCAGCACAGGCCTGGGGAGGGCGGCCACCGGCAGATCAGACCGCCCCACTGCACACTGATTGGAGCGATTGCGCGTCATAGCACGATCGCTCCAATCAGTGCTGCAGGGGCTGGGGGCGGCATGTTTGAGGTCCACTTATGATATGCTGCTGCAGCTGCGGCATCTCATAGCTGGATCTCACAGGATCGCACTAATTCGGGCATTATTTTTGCCGAAATTAGTGCGATCGATGTGGTTGGCGGTTCAGATTTGAACAGCCAATCACATCGATCGTCGATAGGGGGTGGCGATGCCGCCCCCCCTGGGGTCAAGCAAAGGTCCCCTGCTGTAAGAAACAGCAGGGGACATCATTTGAAAGCTGTTGCTATGGCCACGGCAATCAAATGAAGTTTAGGCCGTAAAATTACGTCCCTGGTCGTTAAGTCACGTTAAAATAGGACGTAATTTTACGGCCCGCGGTCGTGAAGGGGTTAAGCTAGGAGTCAGGTCTCCTGGTGTCTCTATGATATACTCACCTATCTCTCTTGTAGAGCTGTGCCTGCCTCGCCATCTGGTCCTGCCGAATCCCGAACCCCCGAACGCTGTCCATCTGCCATCCTGACAGTCCATACCATCTCGGATCCCTGCGGTGACCCGTCATCTCGCTCCAAAGGTTCCGGACCCCGCCTGACATCTTCTCGGCTTCCGAACCTGAGCTGCGTCACCCGGACTACCATCAGTGACTCCGTGGTCCCAGGGACTTCTCCGTTATACTCGTATGCACGGACTGTTCTGCTGCCTATAGTGCTCCAGCTACCGGACCCCTTACCACCATCTAGGAGTTCGGCCCAGTGGATCCACCTCCTGGGTCTACCCGTCCACCTGGCCCTGACACTCTGTAAAACATGGTGGAGGCAACGTGATGGCATGGGCATGCATGGCTTTCAATGGCACTGGGTCACTTGTGTTTATTGATGACATAACAGCAGACAAGAGTAGCCGGATGAATTCTGAAGTGTACCGGGATATACTTTCAGCCCAGATTCAGCCAAATGCCGCAAAGTTGATCGGACGGCGCTTCATAGTACAGATGGACAATGACCCCAAGCATACAGCCAAAGCTACCCAGGAGTTCATGAGTGCAAAAAAGTGGAACATTCTGCAATGGCCAAGTCAATCACCAGATCTTAACCCAATTGAGCATGCATTTCACTTGCTCAAATCCAGACTTAAGACGGAAAGACCCACAAACAAGCAAGACCTGAAGGCTGCGGCTGTAAAGGCCTGGCAAAGCATTAAGAAGGAGGAAACCCAGCGTTTGGTGATGTCCATGGGTTCCAGACTTAAGGCAGTGATTGCCTCCAAAGGATTCGCAACAAAATATTGAAAATAAAAATATTTTTTTGGGTTTGGTTTATTTCTCCAATTACTTTTGACCTCCTAAAATGTGGAGTGTTTGTAAATAAATGTGTACAATTCCTACAATTTCTATCAGATATTTTTGTTCAAACCTTCAAATTAAACGTTACAATCTGCACTTGAATTCTGTTGTAGAGGTTTCATTTCAAATCCAATGTGGTGGCATGCAGAGCCCAACTCGCCAAAATTGTGTCACTGTCCAAATATTTCTGGACCTAACTGTATCTCCATAAACCATATCTTATATAAAATAGTATTTTTCTCTTGGGGTTCATTCCCTTGTAGCAGAATAGTTGCAGAGTTTTCTGTGAATCTCTCATTCATCTAAATGGACCTTGCAAAAAAAAATTGGTGCTGAACAACCCCACGTATATAGAAAATGTACAGAAGTTTCAGAAACTTTTTCAGAATATCTAGATGTAAATACCTTTAAAAAAGGGCACCAAGTGAGCAGCACCGACATTACAGTGTCTCTGCTCGCGCCTGTGGTGGAGTGACCTTTATTAATATGTAGAAGTACATAGCGCTACATTGTCAGCAGGAAGCCTACATTGTTCTTGGGGAGAGCATTCTTGAAACTGATATGAAGCTTCATAGTTCCTAATAATAGATAGATGATTGTATGAGAGTCTCAGCAGCTCGTGCTCAGCTTTTTGCAGAGTCCAGTCCTTTGTACTCACACAAAGTCAGAAGAGGCTGGTCTCATACAGAAACTTTAACATGGTCCCTGTCACCATTCCTCTGTGCAGAGCATCTTGCAGGCTCTTAGAAGATGCTCTGCTACGTTCTCCTGGATTACAGACCTGGCAGTGACACTATTCCTCTGTGCAGAGCATCTTGCAGGCTAGAAGATGCTCTGCTGTGTTCTCCTGGATTACAGACCTGGCAGTGACACTATTCCTCTGTGCAGATCATCTTGCCTTTAAAGATGCTCTGCTGCGCTTTCCTGAGTTACTGAGCTAGCAGCCTGATTGACAGCGCAGGATTCCATGTTGGTGCTGATTACTCAGATGTTCCACCTTCCTGGTAATTGCTCAGGCTTCTTTACTGAGCAGAACCGTGCTGCCAGTTGTATTCTCTGGTTCTGCAGTTGTGCTGTTGGTGTGTGTCTCTGCTATTGTTTTTATCTGACCCTGGACTGTTATTTGACTCCTCACTGCCCACTCCCTGTTGCTGTCGTGACCTCCTGCCTTTTGACCTCGCACTGTTACCTGACCACGTCTCTGTTTTCTCCCTGAACTTACGTGCTCTCCTGGATTTCTGACCATTGGATATTAACCTGACTACACCTCTGTTTTCTCCCTGAACCTATTACGTGCTCTCCTGGATTTCTGACCATTGGATATTGACCTGACTACGTCTCTGTTTTCTCCTTGAACCTATTACGTGCTTTCCTGGATTTCTGACCATTGGATATTGACCTGACTACGTCTCTGTTTTCTCCCTGAACCTATTAAGTGCTCTCCTGCATTTCTGACCATTGGATATTGACCTGACTACAACTCTGTTTTCTCCCTGAACCTATTACGTGCTCTCCTGGATTTCTGACCCTCGGATATTGACCTGACTACGCCTGTGTTTTCTCCTTGTGCTCGTATGTGTCCTCCTGTTACCAGACCCCAGCTTTCCTGACTACTCATCCATCCATACTTCCCGTTAGTGGCTACCATTACATTCCCTTTAATGATAGCCTTTAACCCCTTAACGACCCATGACGTACTAGGTACGTCATGAATCGTGTGCCGGTAAGCCCCGCCCCCTGCCGCCGGCAGGCGGCGGCGAGACGCGCACATATCAGCTGTTATCAACAGCTGATATGTGTGCCTGCTAGCCGCGGGTGGAATCGCTTCCACCCGCGGCCATTAACCCCTTACATTTCGCTGCCAAAGTCTTGGCAGCGATATGTATATGGGCGCCGCCATGACAGTGACTTACCCCGCCCCCACCGGAAGTCACGTGACATGATCACGTGACTTTCGGCGGTTGCCATGGTAGCACAGGGTCATGTGATGACGCCTGTATTTAACATGAGTCACTTCCTCTCAATGCCGGAATACAGCCGGCATTGAAAGTGAAGCAGCAAATCTGCAGTTCTCAGCTCTGTAGCTGAGATCTGCAGACAGTGCAGAGCGATCGGATTGCTGATCGCAATAGCCCCCTAGGGGGACTAGTAAAATAAAAAAAAAAGTAAAAAAAAAGTTTTAAAAAATTAAAAAAAAATAAAAAAACCTAAAAGTTCAAATCACCCCCCTTTCACCCCATTGAAAATTAAAGGGTTAAAAAAATAAAAAATACACACATATTTGGTATCGCCACGTTCAGAAATGCCCGATCTATCAAAATATAAAAGCAATGAATCTGATCAGTAAACGGCGTAGCAGCAAAAAAATTCCAAATGCCAAAATTACGTTTTTTGGTCGCCGCAAATTTTGCGCAAAATGCAATAACAGGCGATCAAAACGTAGCATCTGCGCAAAAATGGTACCGTTAAGAACGTCAGGTCGAGACGCAAAAAATAAGCCATCACTGAGCTTCAGATCCTGAAAAATGAGAACGCTACGGGTTTTGGAAAATGGCGCAAAACGTGCGCCACGTTTTTTGGACAAGCTTGTGAATTTTTTTTAACCCCTTAGATACAAGTAAACCTATACATGTTTGGTGTCAACAAACTCGCACCGACCTGAGGCATCATACCCACACATCAGTTTTACCATATAGTGAACACGGTGAATAAAATATCCCAAAAACTATTGTACAATCCTACTTTTTTTGCAATTTTTCCGCACTTGGAATTTTTTTGCCGTTTTCCAGTACACTATATGGTAAAACGTATGGTTTCATTTAAAAGTACAACTCGTCCCGCAAAAAACAAGCCCTCATATGGCAAGATTGATGGAAAAATAAAAAAGTTACGCCTCTCGGAAGAAGGGGAGCAAAAAACAAAAACGCAAAAACGGCAAGTGCCCGGGGGCTGAAGGGGTTAAAGACAAACTATCATCAGAAAATGACCTACTCTTTAAATAAGGTTTTTGTATTAAATATACATAGAAAATCTTAAAATTTTCACATTAGCCGCTGGAGCATTTCTTAGACTCCAATTTCTTGTTGTTCCAGGAAACAACATATGTACATAGTAGCAATGAACTCTGATCTGATCTGACTTTGATCCTTTCGTTTATATGGAAGCTTCTAATGCATATCGATTCTCACAACCCCAGTCCATTGTCCAGTTCAGTACTCGTCGGCCATGGATAGAAACTCAATTTTCTTACCCTCCTGGACCCCAGGCTCAGCTTATGATTTAAAAATTTAAGAAAAAAAGGACTTAAAGTGCCATTCAACATAATGAAGGGAGCCCAAATCATATTTCATGCATATAAATCATTTTTTATTGTAAACAGGAAATACACAAGGGTCAATATATAAAATGTCAATAAATGTCATTGGATCAAAGTGAAAAATATGAAAAACTACCTATTAGGATTTTCCTGTATAATCTAAAGCCAGTGCTATACTGGCACTATCAGGCTGATTCTATACATACCTTTAGTTGTGAGATCGGATGTATAGTTTCTGAAATACAGGCAAGTAAAGTTTGTGAAATGCACTGTTATTTGATTGATGGCAGCTACAGAATATCTAATAGGTAGATCGGATTTTGCTAGTTATTCCTCCCCCTGTCTGCCTGTCCTTCCTCCCCCTGTCCTTCCTCCCCCTGTCTTTCCTCCCCCTGTCTTTCCTCCCTCCTTCCTCCTCCTGTAGTAACAGAGACAGGGAAGGAAGTCCAGGTAGCAGACAGGGGTGGGAATAACCAGCAAAACCGGACCCGCCTATTACGGTAGATATTATATAGCTACTATCAATCAAACAACAGTGCATTTCACAAACTTTACTTGCCTGTATTTCAGAAACTATACATCCGATCACACAACTAAAGGTATGTATAGGATCAGCATGATAGCGCCAGTATAGCACTGGCTTTAATTTATATCGAAAAATCCTGGTGGGTGGTCCTCTTTAATACCCAAGTACCTCTGGTACTTAATTTAAGAAATGAAATTATGCTTCATTATTGATTTTATTTATTTTTTTGTGTGTTTTATTAAACACACTGCTATTTTAACCTGAAACTATCGCTTATCATTATATTTTATAGTTTTTCTATTCTAATAGGGTGTAATCTCATTTGTCACATGACTATTTAAGACTTCTCCTTGTTTTATCAGTCTGCTTTCACATTAACTGAGAGTAAAAACGCATGGAGGGTTCGAAATGCGTCTGGTTATAATTTACAACTCTTCTTTTCATCTTCAGCTCTCCACCACATGCCTGTCGTGTCCCCCCCGGAGTCCTCTGCGACTTCTGCTCCAATCACCAGGCGACGCCGTGTTCCCATGGTAGATGGTGATGGGAGAGGAGTCGTGCCCATGGCTCTGCTGGGTGCAGGCTCCGCTTATCCACTAGGCTGGGTTTCCCTGGAACATGCAGTACCACTGGCTGACTGTAGGTGGCGTGTGTTTTCCAGCTGAAGTACCATCATTTAGCTGCAGCTAATGGGAAGACACCACACCCTTCTTATTCCCCCTCCTGTCATGTGACCACTGCCAGAGATAGTTCTGCACTCCTGGTTCATGTGCTGTTTGTATTTTGATTCCTGTGCGCTGACCTTTGCTTGTTTTTTGAATACCCTCCTGTCTGTCGTTTTTTGTACCTTGCTGCCAGTTCCGGATTTGACCTTTGCTTTGTCTCCTCACTACGCCCTTGCCTGCTGATTCTGTTCCTGTTTAGAATTTCCTGGTTTTTGACCCTGCCTGACGACCACGGACTACAGCCTACCACAGGTAGTGATCTCTGCGGCTCTGTGTAATTCCACATCCCTGTATAGGGGTTAAAGGGTGGCAGAGTTCTCGGGGTCCTGCTTTGTGAGCGGCTTTTCTCTAGACTCCCTTTACAGCCAGTCTGTGTCTGTGGCTCCAGGCAGGCGTTACAATGCCTTGAAGTAGAGTTGAGCGAGTACCCAACTATTCGTACTTGCTATACTTGTAACGAGTACTGTCTAATACTCGTGTATTCATTCCGAATAGCGTGTGCAATGCAAGTCAATGGGGAATACTCGCAAAGTGACAAGAAACCTGAATTCGGCACTAGTCGCTACTCGCACGAATAGTAGAGCATGCAGGTTACTTGTTATATTGCGAGTATTCCCCATTGACTTGCATTGCACACACTATTCGGAACAGATATGCGAGTATTAGACAGTACTCGTTATGAGTATAGCGCGTAAGAATAGTTAGGTACTCGCTCAACTCTACCTTGAAGGCATATGTATTTTGTGTTGTGTGTGACGGGGTATGCGGCAGAGCAGTAAGGGACGCCAGGCCAAGGAACAATCCAAAGGGCTTTATTGGAACCACAAAGATAAAGCACCAAACAAATATAAATCCTTAAAGTCTGCAAGGAGTCCACAACAAAACAAAAGATCCAGGTCCACCTCCCGGTATTCCGACGCCAGGGAAAATATGGCAATGGTCCTTATATGAGTTCCTTGAGTCCAACAGGGTGAACAACAAAACGCAATTCCACGTGGCCACTGATCTCCAATCTGTGACAGTTCATACACAGGCCCTGGGATCCAGCCTCAGCTATAGATCCTAGTCCTTCTCCAGCCGAGATCCAACTAACAGACCTAACATGGGTCTCATTGTTCTTTTCTCCTGGGATCAGCCCCTTAGGTGGGCAGAAGAGTCCAACTCCGCCTGGACACTTGATACATGAATGGACTTTAGAAGTCCTGGATCTTTCTTGTTTACCAAGTTGTGGATTGGAGAAGTCCCATGCTGTGAAGATCAAACAATCCCCCACCAGTAGTACATACAGGACAGTCAAGGAGAGACAGACTATTACACCATGAGCAAAGGCGGGGGAGGGACACACTGTTACATTTAGCATATATGTTTTTAATATTTTTTAAATAAACAATCAATTTTAAATTTTACCCTTAGAAGCTGAATCATCTTTTTCTTCACTAGAAACATTCCACGAAGTACAGGCATGATATCTATTTCAGTTTCCTTCTCGTACCGGGCTCATCTGTAAAATTGGACGCTTCTAAACTACAGAAAACTCCAATCTTGTGTCCTTCGCTCCATCTTTGTGAAATTGCTCAAGGAAATATTGCGCAAGTGTTAAGGGCACCTGGTAGGTCAAATGTGACGTTCAACAAAGTTATTCCTTCTGGGCTACATTGATTGAATAGAGTGCGGTCACTGCGTAGATGATAGTCATCCATCATCGTGCAATGATTTCTCAAAGACTGTTTTCCATCCCACGGGTTTTCCGCTGCCCATTGAGGCTACCATACATGTCCGCCTAAGAGCTCTTTCATAGAAAGTCACAGAGGTCCATTTCTTCAAGAATTGAGTTAAAATGCACTATTGCTAGAGGATAGACTTTTTCAGTACAATTCCGCCATACGGTCCTCATAAACGTTTCTTCTGTTTGTTTAGGGGTCAGCAGAACTCAAACAGCAATATCTTAATGTTCTTTAGTGCCGCTCACTGAAGATGATAGCTCGGTCTTTTAAAGTTCACTTAGCATTGTTTTCCGTGAAAAATGCAGCCCCGGTAATTTACTATTTTTCTGCTAAATTTGTTTTAGACCTTTACGGGGATAAAAGTTCAACTTTTACCATAGAGGATAAATACCAAGTCGGCTGAAGAAGCAATAGAGTTTTGCAGAGTTCCAGCATGGTTCATTTATACTCTTATGCAAAACCAGCCCAACTTTGCCCCAAGATTATGTGAACCTAAATTGGATCGACCATGAAAGAGATGAAGCTAAAATTTGGAAATCATTTAAACGCCCTTGAAGTGTTAGTAACTCTTTGGATTTTACCCGTGAATGATACTCTAGTTCCTGTATCTGCACCTTGCTTCTACCCGATGGTGGAATCAGTGATGGACTTCCCGCTTATCGCATTGCTACCATACAAAGAACATTTTAGTAAATCCACTTGGAGCTAGTGGACGACCAAATGCAATGTAATAAGGCACGGCTTTCTCTGATATAGTCCATTGGTAAAAACAGTGTCAGTGTTGCATTCTGCATCCCGCAAACTGTAATTTTAAACGGCAAAGTCACATATTTGACTATTAGTAATTAGTGCTATATTGAAATGGCTCTGTCATGGTCATCTCTCTGCTATAAGAGCTTAGTGACAGGTTCTGGGTCTGAGCCTCACTTTACCTGGTGAAATGCTGCTATTTAAATGTGGTTTTCTTTCCTATGGCATAGAGAGGGTTAATGTCAGTTTGCTTTGTAGAAGCCTCAGACTCCTGATCAGGTGTTTCCAGTTTGGACCACTCCCAGTCCCTTTTTATACCCTCTACTACCAGCAGATGGTGCTGGTTATTCCTGAGACATTTGAAGAGGGTGCCGGTTATTCCTGAGTCATTTGCAGAGGGTGCCGGTTATTCTTGATTCATTTGCAGAGGGTGCCGGTTATTCTTGATTCATTTGCAGAGGGTGCCGGTTATTCATGATTCATTTGCAGAGGGTGCCGGTTATTATTGATTCATTTGCAGAGGGTGCCGGTTATTCCTGATTCATTTGCAGAGGGTGCCGGATATTCTTGATTCATTTGCAGAGGGTGGCGGTTATTCTTGATTCATTTGCAGAGGGTGCCGGTTATTCTTGATTCATTTGCAGAGGGTGCCGATTATTCTTGATTCATTTGCAGAGGGTGCCGATTATTCTTGATTCATTTGCAGAGGGTGCCGGATATTCTTGATTTATTTGTAGAGGGTGCCGGTTATTCTTGATTCATTTGCAGAGGGCCCCGGTTATTCTTGATTCATTTGCAGAGGGTGCCGGTTATTCCTGATTCATTTGCAGAGGGTGCCGGTTATTCTTGATTCATTTGCAGAGGGTGGCGGTTATTCTTGATTCATTTGCAGAGGGTGCCGATTATTCTTGACTCATTTGCAGAGGGTTCTGGTTATTCTTGATTCATTTGCAGAGAGTGCCGGTTATTCTTGATTCATTTGCAGAGGGTGTCGGTTATTCTTGATTCATTTGCAGAGGGTGCCGGTTATTCTTGATTCATTTGCAGAGGGTGCCGATTATTCTTGATTCATTTGCAGAGGGTGCCGATTATTCTTGATTCATTTGCAGAGGGTGCCGGATATTCTTGATTTATTTGTAGAGGGTGCCGGTTATTCTTGATTCATTTGCAGAGGGCCCCGGTTATTCTTGATTCATTTGCAGAGGGTGCCGGTTATTCCTGATTCATTTGCAGAGGGTGCCGGTTATTCTTGATTCATTTGCAGAGGGTGGCGGTTATTCTTGATTCATTTGCAGAGGGTGCCGATTATTCTTGACTCATTTGCAGAGGGTTCTGGTTATTCTTGATTCATTTGCAGAGAGTGCCGGTTATTCTTGATTCATTTGCAGAGGGTGTCGGTTATTCTTGATTCATTTGCAGAGGGTGCTGGTTATTCTTGATTCATTTGCAGAGGGTGCCCGGTTATTCTTGATTCATTTGGATGCTTGGCCTAGAGGTGGAAGGAGCTGTTGAAGCCCTCTCTTGGAGTTGTGGTGGTGGCTGCAGTCTTGGTTCTGTTGTGGTGTTTTCTCTCTGTCTGTCTTCCTTTCCTGGTGTGTTGTTTCAGTGCAGCAGTGAGGCTAGCGTCCATCACCTGCCCACTAGCCAGGGACTACTGTAGAGTCATCTTAGGGCTTCAGGTTCCTGCTCGGCGACAGGTGAGGAACCGGCTAGGAGTGCAGGGTACAGGGGCAAGTAAGTGGAGGAGGTGTCCATCTTTCTTCTCACTAACGCTAGGGCCCTCTGTTGTTAGTGTCCCCCCTTGATTGTCATTGTATTTCTTCTGTTTAGTTGTGTTTTTGGCCTCACGTTAGATCTCCCCTAGTCCGAGCGTGACAGGCTCCCATGATAGATGCAATTAAAAATGACACAGCCTATGAATCAATGGGTCACAATTCAGCTTTGGTAAAGACATCCACAGGCACTATAGGTCCACTGAACCAAACTTATATAATTATAGGGTTCAATATTCAATGAATCCAAGATTAGTGTAGATGATTAAATTATAACATAATACACAAGACTAAAATAATTATCTTCAAGACAGCCTCTGTTAGGAGTCTCGACACAGAAAATAGCCAGATATCCCTCCGGGAAGGACCTAGCCAAGGAGCAGCTCCGTTTAGGAGACCACCATAACCACTATATTAAGTGACCCTTTTAGTGAATATCCAACTCTTGACGAGTTTAAAGATATGACAAGGGAAATACCAAGGCCAGGTATCCATCCACAGACAGCTGTTTCGGGGTATTGCCCCTCATCAGTGTGGAGTAGGATTCTGGCTGGGTGGGAGCAATGCCTAGTAGACCAACAAGACAAAACAATCACTGAGCTCGGGGAGACCAGGCAGAGAAAACACTTCCGGCAGCCAACGAGGGCGCTCAACACAGTGAAATCTTAGGTGCATTGCCCCCTGGGAAGTATGCACCTTAAAAGAGCCTCTTGTGATTTTTCTAAACCTGATGAGGTTGTCTGGTCTTCACCAAATGCTTAGTTAGGAAATACACATGCACGCAAGTGAATTTTTGACAACCGTGGATCCCAAAAATAGTGGTGACAGATGTCTATCAGAGTAAAATGTAGAGACAGGGATCCTGATTCCAGAGATGTGTCAATTACTGGGCTGCTTACTGTAATTTTGATAAAACCCCCCGTTTATTCAGCAGGAGATTATCATTAGAGGACTACTTAACGTGGTGCCAGGTAGTCCAGCATAATCATGAGTTTTGCATAACCCTTCCCCCACCACTGAATTTCCCGCTTTCTGTGTACACTGTATATGGGTAGAAAGCTGCCAATCATTAGTGTGGGTGGTTATACAACTCCACATTCAAATAGCTGCTAGTTCTGCAGAAAAGCATACAGTGCTTTTATCAAAATGACAGCAAACTGCCTAGTAAGTGACACATCGCTGGAATCAGGGGCTCTACCTCTACATTATGCTGCTCTCAGGTGGGGGAGCAAAAACCTGGTGACTAAATCCCTTTAAATAGTCCTATATGGAGATTTTGTTTATATAATTTCATAGTCTATAATAGTTATTATGTTTTATTTTATTTTTTTTTATATCATATCATTTACATTTTTCAACAGTCCCTTCTTTTAATATATGTATTTTACCAGAGTTATCACAGTGCACAAAAATACATCAGTTCAGCTCTGCTACATCGGTAACTGTATATGCAAAAAAAATATTAGTACAGTAATCCTCAATAATAAATGTCGACACTGATTTTGCTCATAATAAATGTGAATCTTTTCTTTGTTTGTAATATACATTTCTAATAAAGTGCTAGGTGGTTTTCTTTACTGCTATATTAATTAAAGAAAACAATTCTCATCGTTAACTGCAAGGAAACAAAAAAAGGAAGGCAGCCCTGTAAAGCAAGAAAACAAAAGAAGCAGATGTGATTGACTGAGTGGGATGTCTAGACAAGAGAGAGCAGCGATGACAAATCTGGAGTCTATTATGTTACGCAATATATTCATCCAGCAGCGGAGTTATTCTGCCATTATCAACTTCAGTATATTCTGTTCTCACAAAAAGTTCAGAACTTTGTTCTGGCGCTACTCATCAGAAACAGGAAACTTCAACTTTTTTGTGCCATTTTCAAGATATCTGTCCGCTGTCAGGGGATGGCGGATCAACTTAAATAATAAAGGAAAAAGAAAAATTAAAGATAATTAAAGGGAACCTGTCACTAGATTTGGCGATTATAAGCTGCGGCCACCACCAGTGGACTCTTATATACAGCATTCTAATGTAGCGCCCCTGAGACCATCAAGGTGCTACAAGGTTCTGCATCCCCACCAGCATGCAGGGCCTACCCCCTTAGGGACCCAGAACCCCAGTGCCAGTGCCCACAAAAACCCAGGTAATCCCAGTTTTCCCCAACAATCCCCCATATAATGGTACCCAGCTAAGGTGGGACCATGGATGGTCGCCTAGAGGTGGAGCCAATCCAGTCCACTAGATGACCAGGTGGGAGGGGCAGACTGTGGAGAGTAGTCAGTGAAAGTGTGCGACAGTGAAGGTGAAGGAGGTGACAGAGCAATGTCCTGACTCGGGTTGATAGAGACCTGGTACTCAGGAGAGGTGGTTGCCGGTGGAGTACTCCCGGAACTACACACCGACGGAGTACAGGACTCTAGGACAGGAATGAGCTTCAAGCTCGACCTGTTAACACCTGTTAACACCTGCACAGCAAAGGGGACTATCAAGGACCTTGCTGCCCCTAAATCCGAAGACTCAGTAGCATAGAGAGAGCCGGGGACAGGATCAGAGACTCCATCCCCACAGGGTTCACGCTACTGTGAGGCGGACAGAGGTGGACAAACCACAGACCAGGGATCGCCAGTGTTCCATACCATGGGGACCCACTAACCAGAGACTGGTGCAGGGGAACAAGGTACTAGAAAACCAAACTGGGACGACGGGGACCTGGAGACGAAACCAGCCGGCCTTGGGCGACCAGTTAACACCCGAAAAGTGAGTAAATGAGTTGCACTGAATACCTGTCTGGACTTTTCCGACGTCCACCGCACCATACACCTGCTGGGGTAGTACCCTACTTGCAGAGGGCCCAACCAAGTCATCAGAGCTGCACATTTCATTAACCCCAGCAAAACCTGCAGCGGCGGTTCCATACACTTAGCCGCAACACCGCAAGTGACGTCACAAATAACTTTATTCATAAATCCCCTGTAAATATCCCCTACTACAAAAAGGGCCCAGAGCACCATCGTGACATTCCCCGTAGAGACACTGCCCGGAACCGAGTACCCCATATCCCTGGGTGCTACACTAACATGCTGTATGTAAGAGCCCAGACCACTGTGTAGAACGTAAAAATCACTTTATAATAATCACCTAAAGGTCGGTGTGGTGCAGACTGGTTAGTTGGGTGTCTCCGTTCTCCAGTACCGGTGCCTCCTCTTTCGGCCATCTTTGTCCTCCTTCTTCTGAAGCTTGGGTGCATGACGCGTCCTACATCATCCACACTAGCCGGCTTTGAGGTCCTGCGCAGGTGCACTTTGTTCTGTCCTGAGCAGGGCAGATCAAAGTATTGTAGTGCGCCTGTGCAGAACATCAATGACGGCTAGTGTGGATGGCGTACAATGTGAATTACATTTCACAGCTGTCATCAAACCCACAAGTATTACCCTAATTGCCACCACACAGGGCACTAAGAAAGAGCCTTGAATAGTGCCAGAATTGGCGCATATAATGATTCTGCCACTTCTAGGGTGGCTGCGTGCTTCTGTGTTAAAGCTGGGAAGGGCCGAATACCCATTGGCCTTCCCAGCCTCATAATACAAGTCCCCAGATGTCTATTTAAATTATTTTACAAAACTGTGTGCGATCTTCTCTATTTTTGGTAATCAGTCAAGGTAAAGCTGACAGCTGAGGGTTGCAGCCCGCAGTTGTCTGCTTTACATGATCTGGTTATCAAAAATAGTAGGGACTACATGTAATGTTTTTTTCCCTTTGTTATTCATAGCAGGGTACAGGCAATTTCTGCATGCAATAAAGCTAAATGATTGGCTGCAGCCTTTCAATAAACTTTATTAGCATATGAATACAGATTTTTTTCTTTTTTTTAAAATCCGTGTTTGAATCCTAGACCCAGACACCCGGTGTCCGGTATGAACCTTGAACTTTATCGTGCGGGTTTCGCTCATCCCTAGTCACTTGTCATAAATATGTGATTTTTGGATAGTTGTAATTCCTGGACAGTTTGGAACATTATATTATGATTAAGATGGCATCACTCCTTAAAGAAGACCTGAGATATTGCCCATTTTTCCCTGTATATCAATCTACAAGAGGTCTACAAGAAGATGCCTGCATAGTAAAGCTAACGACCACACCCAGTTGGCCAATAGACGAGATTTAAATACAAAGAAGAAGAGGTTATATCTCGGGAATGGAGAGGCGCAGAAACAAAAGAAAAACAGCATCAGATTCAGGAGAAGAGCGGCAATTCCGCCAGGTAAAAAAAATTACTTATTTATTGCAAGGGACAGGTCCTCTTTAGTGACTGATACTACCTGAACCATGCTGTTTTGTTCCAAACTGTCCAGGACTAAGATATCCTTTGTTGGTTACCATTAACCCTGTTGTGCTGGAGGAGATACCACATGGTTGCTTAATTAATATGCAAATGCTAATATGCGTTACTATATCTTTGGCACCACATTATGTTGTGTTACCACTAGGGATGATTGAATATCACAAATATTCGGCAATATACGGCTTTGCAAATATCTGACGAATAGTTCGCCGCTATGTGAATATTCAATGCGCAATCGAATATTCGCAAATCGTCGAATAGTGGCAACCTATTTGGTGAATATGGGCGTTGCCGAATATTTGCGGTATTTGATCATCCCTAGTTACCACCAAAAGTGTACTATTGCGAGATGCTGTAGTATTTTGTCTTATTGTTGTGCGAGTGAGTAGTAACGTCAGAAGTGGTGACTATATGGAAGTTACCCCTCCGATAAATAAATGCCTCATTCAGGTTTCGCTGAGTCGAGGCTTCAGGTGTCTGATGTACCAATGGGTTTTGCATTATGTCCTATATTTTTAATGCTGGGGACCTGGCTACCGTGTTTTCACAAAAATATAAGTCCTACCCTGAAAAACAGAAGGAATGTTTTTTTGGAGTGAGGCTTAAAGGGAACCTGTCACCAGATTTGGCCCCTATAAGCTGCGGCCACCACCAGGGAGTTCTTATATACAGCATTCCAGAATATTGTATATAAGAGCCCAGGCTGCGCTGTTTAATATAAAAAAAACACCTTTATAATACTCACCTAGGGGCAGATCGGTTTGATCGGTGTCGCTGCTCTCCGGTCTAGTGCTACCTCCATCTTCTGCGATCGCCGTCCTCCTGCCCAGCCCCGTGTGCATGACGCATCCGGTGTCATTCATAGTGAGGCCTCCATTGCGCTCCTGTGCAGGCACACTTTGATCTGCCTGGCTGAGGGCAGATCAAAGTACTGTAGTGCGCATGCGCATGCGCGGGCGGTCTTTGTTCTTTCCTCGCTCTTGCACATTAAAGTACTTTGCTCTGCCCTCAGCCGGGCACATCAAAGTTTGCATGTGCAAGAGTGCAATGGATCCCTTCCTGTGAATGATGTCGGAATGATGCGTCATGCACGGGGCTGGGCAGGAGGATGAAGATCGCAGAAGATGGAGAAGGCGCCAGACCAAGAGCAGCAACACCCATCGGACTGATCTGCCCTCTAGGTGAGTATTATAAAGGTGTTTTTTACATTCTACACCATGGCCTGAGCTCTTATATACAGCATGTTAGAATGCTGTATATAAGAGGTCACTGGTGGTGGCCGCAACTTATATTGGCCAAATCTGGTGGCAGGTTCCCTTTAAATATAAGCCCTAAACTGAAAATAAGCCCAGCGCATTTTGAGGGGCAAAAAAATAATACGACAGTGTCTTATTTTCGAGGAAACACTGTAGGTCAGTGGGCAGCGTGGGATCCGCACAATCCACTTTCAAGACTTATGCAAACTCGCCTGGACGTACATTAGATGGACTACTACATGGCCTTAACGCTCTTCCAAGCCAATTTTCACGTGGCTTCAAAGCTCGAATTCGTAGTAATGGCACATCGGATCACTACAAGACCGATACAATTATTATTCTTGTTCTAGACCTCAAACCTTGCTACGTTTCTTGAACTGTGGGCATTTAGGTCTTATCCTAATATGTGAAAAGCTTTGTTTTTCATCAGTAAAGTGTCTTTTTTTGTCTTTATGAAATGTACCGTACTACTCCAACCTCTCCAGACGGCATTGTGATCTGACCTTCACCGAGGCTCTTGGCTCACTTTAAAGGAATTTCATCCTGCGCTTCCATTTGAGAACTTGAAAATTGTTGAAGACTAATTAATATAAGGAGATATGTCAGCGCTGTCACTTCGTAGGAAGGTTTTAAAAGAAAAAAAAAATTAAATAAAAATGTGCATAATGAACAGATAAAAGGATATTCCACGTAGAATGGGAAGAATACAAACTTTTCACTGTTCCAGAAATGTACTTTACTTTCCGCTCGGGATTGAAGTTGTCACTTGTTTAAAAATACATTGACTATTAGGCTTCTTAGTGGGTGACATTAATGGATGGCGATGATCCCGGTGTAAGCGTATAGGAACGCTCTCACAGTATAATATTGCAAAAATGAAATGTGTCTGAAATAAAATTACTGGAAAAGATTTAACGTCAAAATACACAAGGGATCTGTAGCGCCGGCATCTCTGCAGAGACGCTGATTTACTCGCCACCCCGGCCAGGTCGTGTCCTCCTCTGCAATCCCCTGGCCTTCCATATGTGCTGCTGCCTCCTTCCCTTGCCAGGCCCTGTACATGCTGCACAGGGTTCCCGGGAGTGCACCTAAGACGCGCGCATGCTGCGGACCTCCTCTTAAAGGGCTGACGCACTACTTCCAGAAAATGCATATTTAAGGCATCCTCCCATTAGGGGAGGTGCCTGCGTAACACCTTTAGTTAGTCACTCAGTCTGCTATCTAGCTAGTTGTCGGGTCCTGAGCTCCTGCCCTGTTATCCCTGTGTCAGTTTCCAGTACCTGCATTCCCATATCTGTCTATCTCAGCCGTACCCGACATTCCTGTCCATACCCGCCTGGCCAGCCTGCCTCAGTCACCCTGCCTGCCTGTACCTGTCTATACCAGAGTCTGTCACCTGTCCTGGGGTCAGCTGCCACAGTCCCGGTCACTGCCCTGGGAGTGGTACCTGGTGTCACGCTCGCGGTGGACGCTTACTTAAGCCCCTTTCACTAAAGGATATGCCTGGGTCTCCTCTGTAGTCTAGTGGGACCACTTATCCCGCTCGCTGCCTCTACACCGGCCACGAGCGTTTCTGGATCACCTGTCAGGTAGGACGAGAAATGTATTTAGAGTGCATATAAAGCTACCAGGACCAAAATAGTCCAGTCTTCTGGTGCTATAACCTATCACTCCTGTATCTTTAGACAAGAGGGTCTAAGGGGTTATGTCAGAAGCACAATCCCAGTTCATAGGGTCTTATAGATTATGTGGACAATATTTGTGTTTAGGACGACCCTCCAGAAGTCAGAATAAGAAGCAGAACTGTATGAGTATCTTGTGATCTGAAGGTCTTGAGATGAGACGTCCATGGACCGTTATTCATCTGAAATGCCATGTAATCATGTAATACAACATCTCACCCAATGTGCCCACTGTTTTCTGAGGTGAGGGGGGTGACGGGGGAGATCAACTAAATGCTCTGGGGTCGGCATTTGGAAATTAATTGCCTATGAACATGTAACAACTATAACCCCAGCCTTTGTGTGCCTTAAAGGAAATAATAAATGGTAGAAGTCCACATGAACATATCCAAGAGAGGTAAAAACCTGGAGCATAAAACGTCTGCACAGATGTCCTGAAAGTCTTGGTAAACCAACATGGATGACCTAAACTGATGTTTGGCAACTGGTGCAAAACTTTAATCTACCAAGTACCTCCATGTTAAATATCTGACTCAGGTGCTCGGTACTCTTAACTAGTGATGAGTGAGCACTACCATGCTTGGGTGGTTGGTACTCGTAACTAGTGGGTAGTGGGCACTACCATGCTTGGGTGGTTGGTACTTGTAACTAGTGATGAGCGAGCACTACCATGCTCGGCTACTCAGTACTTATAACTAGTGATGATTCGGCACTACCATGCTCGGGTGCTCAGTACTGGTAACTAGTGATGAGCGGGCACTACCATGCTCGGGTGCTCTGTACTAGTAACTAGTGATGAGTGGGCACTACTATGCTCAGGTGCTCTGTACTCGTAACTAGTGATGAGTGAGCACTACCATGCTCGGGTGCTCAGTACTCGTAACTAGTGATGAACGGGCACTACCATGCTCGGGTGCTCAGTACTTGTAACTAGTGATGAGTGGGCACTACCATGCTTGGGTGGTTGGTACTCGTAACTAGTGATGAGCGAGCACTACCATGCTGGGGTACTCAGTACTTAGAACTAGTGATGATTGGGCACTACCATGCTCAGGTGCTCAGTACTCGTAACTAGTGATGAGTGGGCACTACCATGCTTGGGTGGTTGGTACTTGTAACTAGTGATGAGTGAGCACTACCATGCTCGGGTGCTCAGTACTCGTAACTAGTGATGAGTGAGCACTACCATGCTCAGGTGCTCAGTACTCGTAACTAGTGAAGAGCGAGCACTACCATGCTCAGGTGCTCGGTACTCGTAACTAGTGATGAGTGAGCACTACCATGCTCCAGTGCTCGGTATTCGCAACTAGTGATGAGCGGTCACAACCATGCTTGTGTGCTCAGTACTTCGTAACTAGTGATGAGCGGGCACTACCATGCTCGGGTGCTCGGTACTCATAACTAGTGATGAGCAAGCACTACCATGCTCGGGTGCTCAGTACTCGTAACTAGTGATGAGCGAGCACTACCATGCTCAGGTGCTCGGTACTCGTAACTAGTAATGAGCGGGCACTACCATGTTCGGGTGCTCAGTACTCGTAACTAGTGATGAGTGGGCACTACCATGCTCGGGTGCTCAGTACTCGTAACTAGTGATGAGTGGGCACTACCATGCTCGGGTGATCAGTACTCGTAATTAGTGATGAGTGAGCACTACCATGCTTGGGTGCTCTGTACTCGTAACTAGTGATGAATGAGCACTACCATGCTCGGGTGATCTGTACTCGTAACTAGTGATGAGTGAGCACTACCATGCTCCGGTGCTCAGTACTTGTAACTAGTGATGAGCGGCCACTACCATGCTCTGGTGTTCTGTACTCGTAACTAGTAATGAGCGAGCACTACTATGCTCGGGTGCTCAGTACTCGTAACTAGTAATGAGCGAGCACTACTATGCTCGGGTGCTCAGTACTCGTAACTAGTGATGAGCGAGCACTACCATGCTCAGGTGCTCAGTGCTCGTAACTAGCGATGAGCGGGCACTACCATGCTCAGGTGCTAGTAATGAGCGAGCACTACTATGCTCGGGTGCTCAGTACTCGTAACTAGTAATGAGCGAGCACTACTATGCTCGGGTGCTCAGTACTCGTAACTAGTAATGAGCGAGCACTACTATGCTCGGGTGCTCAGTACTCGTAACTAGTAATGAGCGAGCACTACTATGCTCGGGTGCTCAGTACTCGTAACTAGTGATGAGCGAGCACTACCATGCTCAGGTGCTCTGTACTCATAACTAGTGATGAGCGGGCACTACCATGCTCAGGTGCTCAGTACTCGTAACTAGTGATGAGCGGGCACTACCATGCTCAGTTGATCAGTACTCGTAACTAGTGATTAGTGGGCACTACCATGCTCAGGTGCTCAGTACTTGTAACTAGTGATGAGCGGGCACTACCATGCTCGGGTGCTCAGTACTCGTAACTAGTGATGAGCGGGCACTACCATGCTCGGGTGCTCAGTACTCGTAACTAGTGATGAGCGGGCACTACCATGCTCAGGTGCTCAGTACTCGTAACTAGTGATGAGTGGGCACTACCATGCTCGGGTGCTCAGTACTCGTAACTAGTGATGAGTGGGCACTACCATGCTCGGGTGCTCAGTACTCGTAACTAGTGATGAGTGGGCACTACCATGCTCGGGTGATCAGTACTCGTAACTAGTGATGAGTGAGCACTACCATGCTCGGGTGCTCTGTACTCGTAACTAGTGATGAGCGGGCACTACCATGCTCGGATGCTCAGTACTCGTAACTAGTGATGAGCGGGCACTACCATGCTCGGGTGCTCAGTACTCGTAACTAGTGATGAGCGGGCACTACCATGCTCAGGTGCTCAGTACTAGTAACTAGTGATGACCGGGCACTACCATGCTCAGGTGCTCAGTACTCGTAACTAGTGATGAGTGGGCACTACCATGCTCGGGTGCTCAGTACTCGTAACTAGTGATGAGCGGGCACTACCATGCTCGGGTGCTCAGTACTCGTAACTAGTGATGAGTGAGCACTACCCTGCTCGGGTGCTCAGTACTCGTAACTAGTGATGAGCGAGCACTACCATGCTCGGGTGCTCTGTACTGGTAACTAGTGATGAGTGAGCACTACCCTGCTCGGGTGCTCAGTCCTCGTAACTAGTGATGACCGGGCACTACCATGCTCAGGTGCTCAGTACTCGTAACTAGTGATGAGTGGGCACTACCATGCTCGGGTGCTCAGTACTTGTAACTAGTGATGAGCGGGCACTACCATGCTCGGGTGCTCAGTACTCGTAACTAGTGATGAGCGACCACTACCATGCTCGGGTGCTCACTACTCGTAACTAGTGATGAGCGGGCACTACCATGCTCGGGTGCTCGGTACTCGTAATTAGTGATGAGCGGGCACTACCATGCTCGGGTGCTCAGTACTTGTAACTAGTGATGAGCGGGCACTACCATGCTCGGGTGCTCAGTACTCGTAACTAGTGATGAGCGACCACTACCATGCTCGGGTGCTCACTACTCGTAACTAGTGATGAGCGGGCACTACCATGCTCAGGTGCTCAGTACTCGTAACTAGTGATGAGCGGGCACTACCATGCTCGGGTGCTCGGTACTCGTAACTAGTGATGAGCGACCACTACCATGCTCGGGTGCTCACTACTCGTAACTAGTGATGAGCGGGCACTACCATGCTCGGGTGCTCAGTACTCGTAACTAGTGATGAGCGAGCACTACCATGCTCAGGTGCTCAGTACTCGTAACTAGTGATGAGCGGGCACTACCATGCTCAGGTGCTCAGTACTCGTAACTAGTGATGAGCGGGCACTACCATGCTCGGGTGCTCCGTACTCGTAACTAGTGATGAGCGGGCACTACCATGCTCGGGTGCTCAGTACTGGTAACTAGTGAGGAGCGAGCTCTACCATGCTCAGGTGCTCAGTACTCGTAACTAGTGATGAGCGGGCACTACCATGCTCAGGTGCTCAGTACTCGTAACTAGTGATGAGCGGGCACTACCATGCTCAGGTGCTCAGTACTGGTAACTAGTGATGAGCGGGCACTACCATGCTCAGGTGCTCAGTACTGGTAACTAGTGATGAGCGGGCACTACCATGCTCAGGTGCTCAGTACTGGTAACTAGTGATGAGCGAGCACTACCATGCTTGGGTACTCGCTCTTCATTGACTTCCATGATACTCGGGTACTTGAGCATCCAAGTGTTTGTTATGAGTACCGAGCACCTGAGCGTAGCTGACAACTGTGATGTGTTGTTATTATCACATTGTAGATACTTTTCCATAAATAATATGCTGAAAATTAAATGTTATGATATGAATAAAAATACAGTCTGCAAATCAGATTATTATTTGCAGCCATAGTTGTTTTTTACATGCCCGTTGTACTTGTCTTTTCTATATATTATTATCTTCATCATCATAGACTATAATATCCAGCGATGCGTTCATCAGCAGCAGTAGAAAGAGTCGTCTGTGAAGATGAAAACGTTGCCCCCTCCAGACAAAATGATCTCTGTGTCTCGGCCTCCTTCTATATTAATAACACTGCTTAGCCCTGTGGAGCCTCGGCTTTCTTGGAATGCAGCGGTGACGTCCCCCGAGGAGCAAATACAATGATGTGATGTATTGTATAGAAAAGAGAGGGGTTTTTTTAAGAAAGGGCACGGCCTTTACAATAACATCCACCGCGATGTTCCCTTCCATTATTTATTAGTCTGAAATATTAATAAGACTTGAAGATGTTCAGCCCCAAGGACATAAACAAGAGCAACATATTATCATATAGTCTAAACATGGAAAGAAATTGTCCCGTAATGTAAATGTCTGACTATAAAGCCCACGGGAGAAGACCCTCAACCAGCAGCCGCTCTTCATAACGATCACTGGAGTATCCGCACTGATTGCTGTATACGTCCGTGTCTATAGGAACCTTTTCGGGACTATTAGGACATTTCGTACACAGCAATTCCTTAATATAATCCTATAGCAAAAATCCCTGCCCTAAAGGGATGCTCTTGGACTATAGAATTGATGACTTTTCCTTAGGATATGGCATCATAATCATTGGGACTGATCTACGAAGCGCTGCACCACCAGAAACAGTCAGATGCCCGTGCCCAAGGGTGTCATTAGAGGCTTAAGGGACCCAGACCCCAAAGGACAAAATTATATACATATACTATTATATATATATATATATATATATATATATATATATATATATATATATATATATATATATATATATATATACGGCACACATGTTAATACTTCCAGGACCTATATAGGATTCTGAACAAGAAACAGTATACAAATACACGTATCACCAATAATACCAATATTCAGAGCCCAAATAATACCGCCACACCATGACTGCTAACATTACCACTACTGTACATAGTGAATAAATGATACTTTTATTTAGCAAAACACACTGTACAAACACCAATTTTACCAATATTGCCGCTATATACCACTGCAGAGTGATTGAATTGCACCAGCAAACCTAAAGGGGAAACAATAACCCAATGTAAAAAAAAACAATATAACTGCCACACACCGACCATATATTGGTAGATGCCAATTGTAGAGATCTCATAAATGATTACCGTACAGTTACAGGTTTGTGGCTTACCCTTCTTGTGGAGTGTGTCAATGATTGCCTTCTGGACATCTGTCAAGTCAGCAGTCTTCCCCATGATTGTGTAGCCTACTGAACCAGACTAAGGGACCATATTAAATGCTTAGGAAGCCTTTGCAGGTGTTTTTTGGAAAATAGCCTAATTTTCTGAGATAATGACTTTTGGGTTTTTATTGGCTGTAAGCCATAATCATCAACATTAAAAGAAATAGATCCCTCTGTGTGTAATGAGTCTATATAACGTATAATAAACACATGAAATAGATCCCTCTGTGTGTATTAGTGACTCTATATAATATATAATAAAATATATAATAAACACATGAAATAGATCCCTCTGTGTCTAGTGACTCTATATATTATATAATAAACACGTGAAATAGATCCCTCTGTGTGTAATGACGCTATATAATATATAGGAATAGATTCCTATGTGTGTAATGACTATATAATAGGAATAGATCCCTCTGTGTGTAATGACTCTATATAATATATAGGAATAGATCCCTTTGTGTGTAATGACTCTATAGATCCCTCTGTGTGTATTGACTCTATATAATATATAGGAATAGATCCCTCTGTGTGTAATGACTCTATATAATATATAGGAATAGATCCCTCTGTGTGTAATGACTCTATATAATATATAGGAATAGATCCCTCTGTGTGTAATGACTCTATATAATATATAGGAATAGATCTTTCTGTGTGTAATGACTAAATAATATATAGGAATAGATCCCTCTGTGTGTAATGACTATATATAATATATAGGAATAGATCCCTCTGTGTGTAATGACTCTATATAATATATAGAAATAGATTCCTATGTGTGTAATGACTATATAATAGGAATAGATCCCTCTGTGTGTAATGACTCTATATAATATATAGGAATAGATCCCTTTGTGTGTAATGACTCTATAGATCCCTCTGTGTGTATTGACTCTATATAATATATAGGA
This sequence comes from Anomaloglossus baeobatrachus, assembly GCF_048569485.1. Taxonomy (NCBI): domain Eukaryota; kingdom Metazoa; phylum Chordata; class Amphibia; order Anura; family Aromobatidae; genus Anomaloglossus; species Anomaloglossus baeobatrachus. Next base: position 38,335,895 of record NC_134359.1, read on the forward strand.
ATAGATCCCTCTGTGTGTAATGACTCTATATAATATATAGGAATAGATCCCTCTGTGTGTAATGACTCTATATAATATATGTGCTTCCCTTTTTATATTGAATTACTGAAATAAATTAACTTTTTGATGATATTCTAATTTATTGAGAAACACTAGTGTGGCGCCCCAGGACCTGGTCGCCACAACAGCATTGTCCCTCCAAAGGGTTAATGCTGAGCCTGGAGGTAATTGGGAGGTCTATTGGCCAGTAAGTGTAACATCCAACGCAGTTCTCCCTCAGACCAGCAGGGGGAGCTATGAACCTGGAGTTCCAGGGAGCATTCCTTAAGTCTGGCCTGAGGGAGGAGTTAGTGTTCAGTCTGTAGAGACAAGTCATAGCAAGCAGACGCAGAGTAGTGCTGTCCTGCGGACTGGGGCCTGGAGCTGGAGCAGCTTGGCCCAGTGAGGCAGGAGGAGCAGAGAGGCAAAGAAGAGACTCGGACATCGGAGTCTGTGGCCACCAGGGCCTAAAATACTCCCTGTTAGCTGAATCCAAAGGGCAGGAGAGCTGCAAGCACCTGGCCCATAAACAGCCCGAAGGTACAGCTGCATCATCAGGGCCCGGTGTGGACTCCAGCAGAGAAGCACCAGAGAGGGCCTGTGCAGCCTACCACAGAGGGAAAGGGACGTACCATCAGTCCCAGCAGCAAGAGGGCCATTGCTAAATCCAGAGAGCAGGGTCCTATTACAGCAAGGAAAAGAACAGGAGTAGGACTCATACTCATCTGGCCAAAACGACAGCTCAGTTACTTCCAGGCCGGCCGGAGCCCTCTACCACCTGTAACGGTCTCCCAGGACTAACAGTTTGTGAAGTAAAAGAGGAGAAGGTAAAGAGACTGTTGTTTGTGCCTGTTTCTTTCATGCCTGTCGGCCCTGCACCGTGTTTTCCACACAACACCATAGACACTTACGAGCACCAACAGTGTCCCCGGGGCACCGCTCCACCTGTGGGGAGCAGTACCACCATTGCTGCCCTATCATCACCCCGGAGGCCTCACACAGCAGTGGCGGCTTAATAGCCGCATACCACAGGTGGCGTCACGAACACAAACCCCAAGTCACCAGCCATATTTAACTGACAACCACCAGGGCCACGGAGTCGGGCCCCGCCACCACTGACTACCCCCGGACTAGTCTGGCCCGGCACCGGGTGTCCCATAGCCCTGGGGTGGGCGAGTCAATAGTATTTATAGTGACAGGTGACGTTCTTTCTAATTTTAGTTGTATACTTTTCTCCCCTGCTCCATCTGCCCCAGACTTTGATGATCTTGGAGTTTGTAAGACAGACATATTTACATATTTTAAATCTTACATTTACAGCCCCATCCCCAATTACTAAACTATTCATCCTCCTGTTACCCCCAATTCTGTGTCTCAAGTAATATTGCCCTCAAAGTACTCCCTTTATGTAATATTACCAACTTCTAGTAGTACTGCCCTCTGGGTGCCCCTTCAAGTAATAATGTCCCTGACTGCCTCCCTCCATTAGGGCCTCCTTTAATTAATAATTCTCCTGACTGGCTTTTTAGTAGAGTTGAGCGCGGTTCGAGGTTCTCCAGTTCGCGGCTCGAGTGATTTTGGGGGCTGTTCTAGATAGAACTAGAACTCGAGCTTTTTGCTAAAGCTCGATAGTTCTAGATACGTTCGAGAACGGTTCTAGCAGCAAAAAGACCAGCTAATTCCTAGCTGACTTTCCGCTGTAATAGTGTAAGTCACTCTGTGACTCACACTATTATGAAATTTCAGTGTATAGTGTGCGGGAACAGCGCATTTTTTATTTTCCTTGTCTTCTTTCCCTAAGCGCGCGCATGTAGTGGGGCGGGCCAGCATGTCAGCCAATCCCAGACACACACACAGCTAAGTGGACTTTTAGCCAGAGAAGCAACGGCATGTGTGATAGGATGTCCATGTCCCATGTCCCTGCATTATAAAAACGGACATTTTCCTCCAGCATGCCATTATCTGCCTTCTGCGTCCTTGGTGTCAGACATCACTGGCGCAGCTCCTATCGCCGATACTGCTGTGTACGCGCTATACACAGCGCTGGACAGCATAGGGATAGCACTTTCTATCAGTCCTTTTAAGGGCTCATACCGGCAGGGTCAGAGCCATAGGTGACAGGTCCTGAAAACAGAGTTTAACAGCTACACAAGATGACAGCATCTGTGTAGCTAAGGTCAGGGATTTCCTCGCTGCATTTCCCCATTAGGGGGGATAGAAAGGCAGGCTTCCTTTCCTCTACCCAGAGACCCACAACCCTGGCACTGTACCCTCCTGCCCTTTGCACACTCCAACTCATTGTTACTAAGCCATTATACTAGCAAACACTCAGTGTACCTAGTGGCATCCTAAACGTGGCTTTTGGACTTCTGTATTGTCCCACTAGTGCAAAGATATTTGCAGCACGTCTGCCTGCATTGCACACTCCAACTCATTGTTACTAAGCCATTATACTAGCAAACACTGAGTGAACTTAGTGGCATCCTAAACGTGGCTGTTGGACTTCTGTATAGTCCCAGTAGTGCACAGATATTTGCAGCACGTCTGCCTGCATTCAACATCCAAGCTCATTGTTACAAAACTATTATACTAGCAATTTTTGCTGCCAGTTTAAGGGCCGTAGTTGCATTGTCAGTGATAATTATTGTTGTTTATTCTGCTGTTAATAAAGCTAGACCACCGCTGCAATCTACACCACCTCTCAATTTTTACTACCACATTTTAAGTGCACAATCTTGTCGCAATCAAAATGAGTGGCAAAATGACAGATGCTGGTGGAAAGGGGAAGAGGCGTGGTGGAAAAGGAAAAAAAGGGTTTGTCCGTGGGGAAGGTGGCAAAGCTCCATTATCATCTGCTGAAGATAGACCATCTACCAGCAAAAGTAAGATGTCTACTACTTACCGTGGACAATCCGATGTGCTCCCTTTTTTACGGACACGAACAACAGGAACAAAGGTAGATGATGGCCAAAAAAGGAAAATGCTTGAATGGATCTCAAGTGGTCCAACAAGTGCCCTCTCAGCCACCTCAACTACCGCATCCAAAAAGCACCAGTCCTCTGAGTTGTCATCCCAATCAAACTTGCTTTCTCCCAGCTCTGAAGTCTCCATCAGCCCTGCACAGTATGGTGGAACTGAGATGGCTGAGTCTGCAGAGCTGTTCAGTCACACTATAGCCTGGGAATCAGAGGTCTGCTCCCAAGCTACAGTGAGTACAGACCAGGAAATGGTCTGCAGTGATGCCCAGAACCTTTGTGACTCTGATTCAGGCCGTGAGGACCAAGTTTCTGAGCATAATGTTGACCCTTTGTCACAAACTGTAACACCTGTGGTTATAGACAATGAGGAACATACTGATGACGATGAGACGCAGATACCAGATTGGGATGACAATTTAAATATTCGGTCAGGGCAAGAAGAGGCTCGGTCTGAGGGTGAGGGGAGTGCAAACACAACAATTGATGAGGAAGTTCTAGATCCCACCTACTGTCAACCCACAGTCAGGCACTCGAGGAGGTCAACAGAGGCGGTGGAGGAGGATGCAACCGACGACGAAGTTACCTTGCGCCTTCCTGGACAGAGTCGGAGCACTGGTAGCACGTCTACAACTGCATCCTCAGCCACCACTCTGCCTCTGAGCACTAGTCGGGGGGGCTCAGCAGGTCGCATGCCCTCTAAGCCTTGCCTAGCCTGGTCCTTTTTTGACATAGCAAAAGATCGCCCAAATTATGTGATCTGTAAAATTTGTCGTGATTCTGTTAGTAGAGGTCAAAACCTCAGCAGTTTGACAACTTCTTCCATGAATCGTCACATGAATAAATATCATATGTCCCAGTGGGAAGCTCACCGTGCTGCAATGCGGCCTAGCGGAGCGAACCATCCACGGCCTGCCCCTTCCAGTGCATCCGCGCGCTCTTCATCTTCTAGGACTGTGGGGACAGCTGTCACACCTGGTTTTCCACGCACAACTTCCACCACTGTAACCGCAACAGGCAATTTGCTTGGTAGGTCGTCAGTTGGTTTGGAAGGGGAAACAAGTGCGTGTGTACAGCTCTCTCAGACATCGATAGCACCAACTTTGGATGAATGCAACATCATGTCTCCGCCTGCACTTTCCTCACAAACCTGCATTTTTCCAGGGACACCCTACTCAACACCGTCTACACACATCAGCCAGATCTCTGTCCCTCAGATGTGGACAAATAAAAGGCCATTTCCTGCGACCCATGACAAAGCTAAGAGGTTGACTTTATCCCTCTGTAAGCTCTTGGCTACCGAAATGCTGCCTTTCCGCCTGGTGGACACACAGGATTTTAGAGACCTTATGTCTGTCGCTGTGCCCCAGTACCAGATGCCCAGTCGCCACTACTTCTCTAAGAAAGGTGTGCCCGCGCTACACCAGCATGTCGCACACAACATCACCGCTTCCTTGAGAAACTCTGTGTGTCAACGGGTGCATTTCACCACCGATACTTGGACCAGTAAGCATGGACAGGGACGTTACATGTCGCTGACTGGGCACTGGGTAACTATGGTGATAGATGGTGAAGGGTCTGCTGCACAAGTCTTGCCATCCCCACGACTTGTGTGTCAATCCTCTGTCTGTCCAAGTTCCGCCACTGCTTCTGCCTCCTCCACCTCATCTGTGTCCTCCACCTCCGCCCCAAGCCTGCCTGGTCAGGCCACCAGCGTTCTCACTGCGCAGAAGGAATCACGCACCCCTCATTACTATGCTGGCAGCAGAGCGCAACTGCATCAGGCGGTATTTAGCTTGACATGTCTTGGGAATAGGAGTCACACAGCTGAGGAGTTGTGGTCAGCTCTGCGGTCCGAGTTTAATAAATGGTTGTCTCCACTCAACCTGCAGCCTGGTAAGGCCGTGTGCGACAATGCTGCAAACCTGGGTGCGGCCCTTCGCCTGGGCAAGGTGACACACGTGCCTTGTATGGCTCACGTGTTGAACCTTGTTGTCCAGCAATTTTTAACACACTATCCCGGCCTAGATGGCCTTCTGACCATGGCACGAAAACTGTCTGCTCACTTCCGCCGTTCAACCGCCGCAGCTGAGCGACTTGCATCGCTCCAGAAGTCTTTCGGCCTGCCGGTTCATCGCCTGAAATGCGATGTGGCGACACGCTGGAATTCGACTCTCCACATGTTACAGCGACTGTGGCAGCACCGCCGAGCCCTGGTGCAATACGTCATGACGTATAGCCTGGGCCAACGAGATGCAGAGGTGGGGAAGATCACCCTGATGGAGTGGTCTCAGATCAAGGACCTATGCACCCTTCTGCACAGTTTCGACATGGCGACGAATATGTTTAGCGCTGACAATGCCATTATCAGCATGACAATTCCAGTCATTTACATGCTGGAGCACACGCTAAACACTATTCGGAGTCAGGGGGTGGGACAACAGGAAGGGGAGGAACTACAGGAGGATTCATATGCGCAAGACACAACAACATCACCAAGGTCCAGACGTTCATCATCACCAACGCGGCAGGCATGGGACCATGGGGGACAGGGATCAACAAGGGCGCATGGTAGCAGGCGAACTGTTGAGGAAGGTGCAGGAGAACATGAAGAAATGGAGGACGAACTGTCCATGGACATGGAAGACTCAGCGGATGAGGGAGACCTTGGTCAAATTTCAGTTGAAAGAGGTTGGGGGGAGATGTCAGAGGAAGAAAGAACGGTTAGCACCTCTATGCCACAAACACAGCGTGGACTTGGTCCGCATGGCTGCGCAAGGCACATGAGTGCTTTCTTGCTGCACTACCTCCAACATGACCCTCGTATTGTCAAAATTAGAAGTGATGATGACTACTGGCTTGCCACACTATTAGATCCCCGGTACAAGTCCAAATTTTATGACATAATTCCAGCCATAGAAAGGGACGCACGTATGCAGGAGTATCAGCAGAAGCTGTTACTCGATCTTAGCTCGGCTTTTCCACTAAACAACCGTGCAGGTGCAGGGAGTGATTCTCCCAGTTGTAACTTGCCAAACATGGGACGGTCTCGTCATCTTCAACAGTCTACCCGTACCAGTAGCACCGTATCTGGTGCTGGTAACAGCAATTTTATGGAATCTTTTCATAATTTTTTTAGACCGTCCTTTGCAAGGCCAACAGAGACAACAAGTCTGACACATAGTCAACGGCTGGAGAGGATGATACAGGAGTATCTGCAAATGAACATCGATGCCATGACTTTGCAAATGGAGCTTGCTCCTTTTGGGCTTCAAATCTTGAAAAATGGCCAGAGCTCTCCACTTACGCCTTGGAGATTTTGTCGTGTCCAGCTGCCAGCGTTGTCTCTGAACGTGTCTTCAGTGCTGCTGGGTGTGTGCTGACAGATAAGCGCACGCGTCTGTCCAGTGACAATGTGGACAGACTGACGTTCATCAAAATGAACAAGTCATGGATCCAGAAGGAATTTACTACCCCTGTGTCATCCTGGGGAGAGTAAATGCTTGTGGATTTGGAATGTGCTTGATGCAAATCAAAACATCCTGTTTGCAAATAGGGCACAAGTGCTGCCACTGAAGGGGTGGGTGTGTGTGGGGCACAATTTTTGGAAAAAAAGGGAGACTCCAATTGGAGTAACCCTTGCTTACATTATTTTTAAAAATGATCCAAGATGAACAGAGCTGGGATCAGGAAAGACTTTGCTACCTACCCCGGGGTCATCCTGGGGACGGTTAACAATGGCGTATTTTTGAATGTGCTTGATGCAAATCTAGCTGTGAAGTGTACAACTAGGGCACAAGTGCTGCCACTGAAGGGGTGGGTGTGTGTGGGGCACAATTTTTGGAAAAAAGGGAGACTCCGCTTGGAGTCACCTTGCGGTCTTTTACATGATTTTAGAAGGGCGTGCCATGCCTATATCTGTGTCTCGTCCTCTTTTTCCTCATTACGCTCTTTTGTTTTCGCATGAGAATTTGTTCTTGTCACTTTCCCATGTGTTTGTGTTGTGTTGTGAGTTGTTTGTCACCTTTTGGACACCTTAGAGGGTGTTTTCTAGGTGTTTTTATGTGTTTGTGAATGCCTGCCATTGTTTCCTATGCAGTTCGAGTTCGGTTCGTCGAACATTCGACGAACCGAACTCGAACGGGACCTCCGTTCGGCGAACCGAACTCGAGCCGAACCACAACCGGTTCGCTCATCTCTACTTTTTAGTAATAATTCCCTATTATTAATAGTCAGTCAGCTGACACTCAGCATGGAGACGCGTCTGACTGCAACCAATCACAGAGGCCATTGGGCGGGGAAAGCAGTGCATATTCAATGAAGGTAAATGGGCGGCCCCGGAAGTGAATGAACGGCCATGGGAGCAGTGTGACAGCCACATTGGAGCATCGGTAAAGGCCCCGTCACACTAAGCAACATCGCTAGCAACATCGCTGGTAACGAACAACTTTTGTGACGTTGCTAGCGATGTTGCTGTGTGTGACATCCAGCAACAACCTGGCCCCTGCTGTGAGGTCGTTGGTTGTTGCTGAATGTCCTGGGCCATTTTTTAGTTGTTGCTGTCCCGCTGTGAAGCACAGATCGCTGTGTGTGACAGCGAGACAGCAACAACTAATGTGCAGTGAGCAGGGAGCCAGCTTCTGCTGAGGCTGGTAACCAATGTAAACATCGGGTAACCAAGAAGCCCTGTCCTTGGTTACCCGATATTTACCTTTGATACCAGCCTCCTCCGCTCTCACTGTCAGTGCCGGCTCCTGCTCTGTGCACATTTAGCTGCAGCACACATCAGGTAATTAACCCGATGTGTGCTGTAACTAGGAGAGCAAGGAGCCAGCACTAAGCAGTGTGCGCTGCTCACTGCTCTGTGCACATTTAGCTGCAGCACACATCAGGCAATTAACCCGATGTGTGCTGTAACTAGGAGAGCAAGGAGCCAGCGCTCAGTGTGCGCTGCTCCCTGCTCTGTGCACATTTAGCTGCAGCACACATCGGGTTAATTAACCTGATGTGTGCTGTAACTAGGAGACTGGGGGCTGGTCGCTGGTTGCTGGTGAGCTCACCAGCAACTCGTGTAGCCACGCTCCAGCGATCCCTGCCAGGTCAGGTTGCTGGTGGGATCGCTGGAGCGTCGCAGTGTGACAGCTCACCAGCAACCTCCTAGCAACTTACCAGCGATCCCTATCGTTGTTGGGATCGCTGGTAAGTTGCTTAGTGTGACTGGACCTTAAGTTTAGCCCCCTTGCCCTTATCCCTTCAACCACCATTTTTAATCCCTGAATTCTTGTCCCCATTGACTTCTATGGGGACCAGCATCCGGCCCGGTACCAAATTTCTGTTTTAATTCATTCTGATTGGACCCGGTTATCTGCGAGTCCGCCCATCACTATTTATAAGTCCACTGTGCGGTGCTACTTAGTGATTGACAGTCTTCCATGTATAACAACATGCAGAGATGGGTTGCCAACCATCCAGAAATTCCAGCACAGTCTGTAAAAATCGGGCATTTTTTTCGCCCTGTTCATAAAATAAATTTTTAAGGCATCCATGATATTTTTTGAAGCTGAAGAAACTTATAGAGATTTTATTGATATTTTACAGTTCACAATAACTGCATCTAATGTCTTTATATCAGAATTATGGGCTGTAGACATGGGTCATTTACAATCATAATTATTTATTATGATTTTATAATGTGTCTATACAAAATATTGTCCCTCGGTAATTTTTAATAGGTCGTCCAGAAGAAATAAAAAGTCAAGTTGGCCACCCATAACCATAGCTGTCGATCACTGAGTAGCACCATCCACCTGACTACTGAATCTTTTCCAACAACCGTATAAATCGTTCTGCATGGCGTCTCATTCGTGACAGGCTCCCTTTAACAAAATGACCCAGATTCATCATATTTTTTTTTATTCTTTTTTTTTCTGGAGTAAAAATGGGTTCATTAGTGACATTTAATTTATGTCTTTAAGTTAACTTTACATGTTTTAGTTGTTTTTTTTGTTTTTTTTCCACCTTATAGCTGCAGTTTTCCTAATTTTACTTGGTTTGTTTTTTTTAGACCTTATAGCTACAGTTCTTCTAACTTTACTTCTTTTTTGGGGGGACCTAATAGCTGCACTTTTCCTAATTTCACTTGTTTTCTTTTTAGTCCTTATAGCTGCAGTTTTCCTAATTTTGCTTAATTTTGTTTAGCCCTTACATGTATATTTGCAGTTTTCCTAATTTTACTTGTTTTGTTTTAAGCCCTTATAGCTGCACTTTTCCTAATTTGACTTGTTTTTTCCACCTTATAGCTGCAGTTTTCCTAATTTTATTTGATTTTTTTAGCCCTTATAGCCACAGTTTTCCTAATTGTACCTGATTTTTTTTAGCCCTTATAGCCGCAGTTTTCCTAATTGTACCTGATTTTTTTTAGACCTTATAGCCGCAGTTTTCCTAATTTTACCTGATTTTTTTTAGACCTTATAGCTGCATTTTTCCTAATTTTACTTTTTTTTTTTAGCCCTTATAGCCGCAGTTTTCCTAATTTTACTTTTTTTTTAGCCCTTATAGCTGCAGTTTTCCTAATTTTACTTTTTTTTTAGCCCTTATAGCCGCAGTTTTCCTAATTTTACTTTTTTTTAGCCCTTATAGCCGCAGTTTTCCTAAATTTACTTGTTTTGTTTTATTTTACCTTATAGCTGCAGTTTTCCTAATTTTCCTTATTTTATTTTTTTTACCTTATAACCGCAGTTTTCCTATTTCATTAGTTATGACTTTTAAAAAATATCAACAATTTTTTTACGTAATTGTCCTCTACTTTCCTAGAAGAGCAAAAGTCCAATGTGCGCCATTTTTAAAGGACGTAAAAAAAAGCATAAAAAGATGTGAAAGTCAAAAAGAAATCCATCTTTGAGTTAACACAAAATTCATCTACTTGCAGTTACCGTTTAGATGAACTTGGCGCCAATAAAGTAAGGAACGAATATCACAAAATAATGAAGAAAAGTCATTTTATGTAAAAAGAAAAAAACATGTAAAGGATGAATCAGGGCCATTATGTGAATAGATAGGCCAATAAATAATAGAACAACCTCATCCAACCTGATAAATTTGGTCTATTTCTTACATGTACTAACATTTTGTATTCACTTACTTCTAATGTGGTTGCTATGCTACAAGTACCCATCATTAGGGGTTGCCATGGTAATACTAATATAAACCCTCCACTTGGTTATAAGCTATGTTTTCCTTTCCACTGCGTCTGGAACTTGCTTTCACTGTTTTCCAGCAGAACATGCATATTTGATATCTTACATCAAAGAGTCGTATATTTCTAAGTGCCCGCACAGCGGCCTCAGAAAATATTGTATTCTTTTCTGTATTATATTATTATTATTATTATTATTATTATTATTTTTGTTCCTTTTTTTCCACCTAAATTTACTTTTAATGTCAGGACTGTGCTCAATTTTTACATGATGTATCTGCCATCCCCCAGCATTTACCCACACGACAAAAGTTAGTTTGCAGCAAATGCATCATCCTTATTTTGCTTTTGCAACAAGGCAACTCCCTTTCTTTTTTCGTCTCCTCGGTGCTGCTGGAAATCTGTAGAATTAAAGGGGTATTCTCATCTTCAAGAGCCTATCCCAATATATAGTAGATGTAATAATTATAATAATATTAGCAAATTAGAAATGTAGTATAGTTCTTCTGATTAGTTATGTCTCTTACCTCATGTGCAGGGCATTGCAGGACCTTAGGTATCACCATGGTTATGACTAGAGATGAAAACACCTGAAAAGTAAAATTCGATGCTCATACCGAACATAGACTTTACTAAAAAATAAGAGTTCGAGTTCAGAGTTCGGGTGCTTTACATATGAACACCACTCGTGAGAGCAACGCTGTGCTTGGGTACGCTCGGTGCTCAGCCCAGTGCAAGCCGCTTGAAGTGTTTGATCGGCTCACACTGGGGGTAACAACAGTGGGATCGGATGTAGTGTGCACCAAACAAAAAAGGGAAAAACCTCGCACACCTGCCCCAGAAGTGATCTGTTTATGGCTGACTGTATGTGGGCAGAGATCTGAACTGCCCAACTAGTGACTTCCAGTGGGGTTCAGGTCAAGTTCTGGTCCCAAACTGAAATTTATCTAAAGTCTGGCTGAACCCGCCAAACCGAACTTCCACTGGTCCGCTCATCTCTAGTTATGACGACTATCAACTAACTGTCACTTTATGAGTAGTCCATGGATACCTAACGACCACTAGCAACTAACTGTCACTATATGAGTGGTCGTAACCATGGATACCTAACGACCACTAGCAACTAACTGTCACTATATGAGTGGTCGTAACCATGGATACCTAACGACCACTAGCGACTAACTATCACTATATGAGTGGTCGTAACCATGGATACCTAATGACGACTTGCCACTAACTGTCACTATGTAAGTAGTCATAACCATGGATACCTAATGACCACTAGCCACTAACTGTCACTATATGAGTGGTCGTAACCATGGATACCTAATGACCACTAGCCACTAACGTCACTATATAAGTGGTCGTAACCATGGATACCTAATGACCACTAGCCACTAACGTCACTATATGAGTGGTTGTAACCATGGACACATAATGACCACTGGCTACTAACTGTCATTATATCAGTGGTCGTAACAATGGATACCTAATGACCACTAGCCACTAACATCACTATATGAGTGGTCGGAACCATGGATACCTAATGACCCCTAGCCACTAACTGTCACTACATGAGTGGTCATAACCATGGATACCTAACGACCACTAGCAACTAACTATCACTATATGAGTGGTCGTAACCATGGATACCTAATGACGACTTGCCACTAACTGTCACTATGTGAGTAGTCATAACCATGGATACCTAATGACCACTAGCCACTAACTGTCACTATATGAGTGGTCGTAACCATGGATACCTAATGACCACTAGCCACTAACTTTCACTATGTGAGTAGTCATAACCATGGATACCTAATGACCACTAGCCACTAACTGTCACTATATGAGTGGTCGTAACCATGGATACCTAATGACCACTAGCCACTAACGTCACTATATAAGTGGTCGTAACCATGTATACCTAATGACCACTAGCCACTAACGTCACTATATGAGTGGTTGTAACCATGGACACATAATGACCACTGGCTACTAACTGTCATTATATCAGTGGTCGTAACAATGTATACCTAATGACCACTACCCACTAACATCACTATATGAGTGGTCGTAACCATGGATACCTAATGACCCCTAGCCACTAACTGTCACTATATGAGTGGTCATAACCATGGATACCTAATGACCACTAGCCACTAACTAACTCTCACTATCTGAGTCGTAGTAACCATGGATACCTAAGCTACTCTAATGCCTTGCACATGAGGTAAGACACATAGCTTACAAGGGGAACTATACTACATTTCTAATTGGAGGTACTTGCTAATATTATTATTATTATTATTATTATTATTATTATTATTACACTTACTAAATATTGGGATAGGGTCTTGGAGATGGGAATACCCCTTTTATTTTCTAATTTAGAGTTATAAGAAAAGATGAGCCAATTATTTTTATTTTTTTTTAATTTGTTTTGTGTTAGTCAAAATCAGCTGAAAAGTTTGACTCAAATATGCAACGAAAGATGTTTGTTATATTCTGACGTCTCTCTTGACCCCAAAGCATAATAAATGGAGGAACAGTAAAAGGTTAAAAAAAGTATGAAATATTATATTCATCTCTTCTACACCCATTTCACTTGAATTAAAAACAAAAAAGCCAGCTAAACTCAAAAATGGCATGGATTATAAGATGTGCACTGCACTAAAAATTCCAAACTGTACTATTTCAAAATTTTAGATTTTTGGCAAAAAATTGCAATTTCTTGAGCTACCCCGCCACATCACGGCAAATCTCTTTGGGGCAGTTCTACTCTAAAATATTTTAATTTAAAATGTGCCATACGGCCTCACATATGAAAAAGTAGAACTGTTTATAGCAGCACTTACCTGGTGCTTTTCAATCCCATTGTCGCTTGTCCTGACGCTGCAGCTCATCGCTCGCTTTATTTTGGATCTTCCGGCACTGTGACGGTGGTTTTACGGCCGACTGTCAAACCAGTGGGAGCGAGTGTTAGGGATTGGCAGCACGTATTGTTATCTGACAGTTCCCTGTTTCTGTAGCAGCGGATTCTAGGACCCTGGGAAACTGTCAGTTTTTCCTCTCAGTTGCCAGCCTCTGACTTCCTTTATAAATCTCACCCTGGGGTGATTTGGGTGCAGTTTACTTCTTGCTGAGCTCTGGAAAGGTCGTCTTCTGCTGCTCCAGACTCCTGTGGTTGCTGCAGGTCAGATAAGTTATTGTCTTTTACTATCTATCAGGGCTCTGGTGATTGCAGTTGTGTTTCCCCTGTATTGTTCCCTTGTGTCTTCCTTTAGTGATAGTAGTGTTGACAAAGAGCTCATACCTGCCATCCTTATTTCGGGCCCAGATCAGGGTTTGCCTTGGGTGAGGAATTCCTGCTCGGCAACAGGTGCGGAACCTGTATAGGGCTAGTGAGGACAGTGAGGGTGAGCTGCAGGTTGTTATCAGGGGTCACCACTTCCCCCCTTTCCCTAGTGATAGGTAATTTCTTTCCCCTTTCCTTTGTGTTGTCCTATACAGCCGGTATAGCGTCTATCACTGGCCGTGACAGGCACAGATCAGACTGCACACGTCATGTGGAGTGCAGCATACTCCAATGATAGGAGTCACACCCTATTGGACCATGTGGAGTCTATTCAGAGCCAGGAGATCTAAAGATTAGGGGTCAAAAGATCCAGAGTGAGGACTAAAACATCGGTACTTTGGTGTCAGTAAAGGTAAAACCAAGAACAGATGAGTATTTTTTTTTATTTTCTAATTCCTTCAATCAAGACCCTCAAAAGAGCCTGAAAAGTGAAAAACAAAATAACTATGAAAGTTCAGTTTCAAATGTTTTCATGAAATTTATGAAAAAGTATGTGTTACGAATCCATTCACTCATCTTAGTTGTTATTCGGTATTTTTTTATTTCAGTTTTGCACCTTTAGCGGCAGGAGAAGGGTTCAGATCAGGTGATTTTTTTTGGTTCTGCAGCCTTGCTGCTCCGCTGGATACCTGGCGCACTTTGTGCATTGCTTATGCGTTGTCACCTCCATATATCCTGGTGTTAAAGGGGTTTCTTTCCATGGTGTTTTATGACATTTAAATGGGTTATGAAGCACTAATAGGTAGGGGACTAAGTGTTGCAACCCCCACTGATTCTGAGAGTGGTCTGGTTTCTTCACATTCTTGCACTCAGTGGGGTCCCATCAGCTTTTATGACATATCCTATTGACAAATCATAAAACACAATAGTGGAAACCTGTATAATAAACTAGACAAAGTCATGTACAGGATTTTTCATAAGCCTTAAAATACATGTGCAAATATAAATTATACTACAAGTTACAAATAATCAGTGGGAGGTGAAATGATGCATAATTGATGCAAAAATAAAGGAACCATTTAAAAGGAAACCTTTCTGCACCATTTCTGCATTTTTAGGCAGGAAAAACATAGCAGCACAAACTCACATTTTTCCTTAGTTTTTGGTGCGTTTTTCATGCATTTTTTCCATACGTTTTTGGTGCAGAATTTTCTCAGAATTAGTATGAAGGAAATCTGCAACAAAAACCGTAAAACAATTGATGTGCTGCAGATTTAAAGGGAATCTGTCAAGTGACTTTGTAGTACATTACTGTTATCATTAAATAGGGGTTTAATAGACTTTTCAGGCTCTGTACGTTTTATTGCTCTACGTTATCCTGTTATCTTGATGTACGTACCAAAGGATTCAGTGGGATTAGTAACTAGTCAAACTTATGTAAATACAAACTGCATATGCTCCACCTCCCACCTCTCAGCTCTGGCATCAGTGAAAGTAAATCTGAACTGAATTTGCACTGCTGCCCCCACCCATACTCCCTCCTATCTGACGTGCTGCAAATTTAAAGGGAATTTGTTAGGTGATTTTGTCGTAAATATTAAAGGGAACCTGTCAGCAGAAATTTTGCACTAAACATAAAAGATTCCCCCTCTGCAAAATGTATATACATACACTTGATTAGTGTGCACAAGACACTGAATTCTATGGGGCTTACAGCAAGATAACAAGATAAGGTAGAGCAATAAAACCTACAGATCCTGAAAGGTCTCCTTAAGCTCTACATAAATATAACATTAAAGGGAACCTGTCAGCAGAAATTTTGCACTAAACATAAAAGATTCCCCCTCTGCAGCTCCTGGGCTGCATTCTAGCAAGGTTCATGTTATTATTGTGCCCCCTTTCTGACCAAAATAAAGACTTTATAAAGTGGTACCTTTTTGTATGCAGATACTGTAAATGGTACACGGGGGCGGGCTGCCTGGTGTCCGTTATTCTGCCCAGGAGCTGCAGAGGGGGAATCTTTTATGTTTAGTGCAAAATTTCTGCTGACAGGTTCCCTTTAATGTTATATTTATGTAGAGCTTAAGGAGACCTTTCAGGATCTGTAGGTTTTATTGCTCTACCTTATCTTGTTATCTTGCTGTAAGCCCCATAGAATTCAGTGTCTTGTGCACACTAGTCAAGTGTATGTAAATACATTTTGCATATTCACTGCTCTTCCACCCACCTCCTAGTGCAGTCACTATCACTGATAAGAGGTTGAAGGGAGTATGGGTGGGGGCAGCAGTGCAAATTCAGTTCAGATTTACTTTCACTGATACCAGAACTGAGAGATTGGAGGGGGTAGCAGGGCATAAGCAATTTGTATTTACATATGTTTGACTAGTATCTAATCACACTGAATTCTTTGGAACATACATCAAGATAACAGGATAACATAGAGCAATAAAATGTACTGATCCTGAAAGGTTTCCTTAAGCCCTATTTAAAGATAACATTAGTATTGTACTAGAAAATCACCTAAGAGATTCCCTTTAAATCTGCACCAAATCTGTAAGGATAAAAGGATCAATGTGTGCATAAGACTTCATTATTATTATTGACTTTGCTGGCATAAGAAAATTGTGACAAATCTGCACAGAAAAAATGTGACAAATCTGCAACATGTGCACAAGCCCTAATTGTTCAGTGCTGCTTTCTAGAGTGAACCGAGTGGTGCTACAACTTTCCTATGTAAAGATGTGCTGTCAAGGTCACCTTCAATTATAGGATTTGATCTAATGGGGTTGAAATTTCAGGATCTGTAATATGGAATCTTTCCTGGGATCTGGGAAAATAATTTAATCTCGATTAAAGAATGAATCCACTATAAAATCCTAAAAAAAATATAGTAATAAAAAGATAAAGGAAAAGTATGGAAAAATGTATATTCTAGCAAACAATTGGGACCTGCTTCTTTCTCAAGAATGGGGCAACATTGTGCACGGCTGGCAATAGAGAAGAGGGCGACAAACATGTGCGACTGTTTCCATTCACTTATATGGAATAAATCAGCAATATGGAAACAACATAAATGTTCCAGATGGGGCAATTCATTTTAACATTGCAGATTATGACTTCCTTTTTAAAGGAACCTTCCCGCTCATCACAATCACTATGAAGAATGTAGAAAAGAAGAGGGTGGTGGTAGTGTCGCGGGCGGGGAGGAGGGTGTCAGCACACCGCGCTCACCCCTTCTGCTCGGGTCCGGCTGCTCAGTGGTGGCTCGAGCCGTAGGCCGGATCCCGGGGGTTTTTCCTCGAGCGGCACTCCTCGCCCGTGAGTGAAAGGGGGTGTTTGTTGGGTGATGGGGTTGTTATAGTTCGTGACGCCACCCACGGTTGTGGTGATTGCACCACCGCTGCTCAATGCGGGGATCCCGGGGATGGTGATGGGGGAGCAGCCAGGTGTTGTGTTGCCCCTCCGTGGGTAGGGGTTGGTGATCCCGGGGCCCGGTGATGGCTTGTGAGGTGCAGGGCCTGGTGGGCGCAGGGACGCGGGGGCAGCGCTGTGCCTTGCGGCACTATGGTACTCACTCAGCCTGAGACTTGGACACAGTTTGTACGGTAAACCAAACGGCTGGTAGGACGGTCCCACAGACGGCTGCTTTGCTTTCCCGGTAGGTGACGGTGATGTCCCTCTTCCTTGCACCTGTATGTACGGATGGTTGCGATGGGTCCCCACCGGTAACCCGCTCCCCGGCTTCAAGCTGGGCCGGAGGAGCACTACACTTTGCCCGCAGGCGCTGGCCCTGGGGAAACTGGTGCCCTGGCGGTGGCGGTGTCTCCCCTGTAATGGTCGGGCTGTTGCCGTCAATCGGGACTTGGTTGCTGGGGGATCTACGTCCCCTTCACTGACGGATTCGGCAAATTTGGCGACTCCTAGCCTTGCCGGGGTCCGAGAGGCCCCTGCCCTGGTGCTGACTGTCCTTCGGAACACTGCTCCAGACCACCGGGCACACAGCCAACGGGGTCCTTCCAGGAACTTCCAAACGGTCCCCCTCCGGACAGTCACCGCCGTCGCTGACCTTGCTGTTCTAGCCCTACACAAAGCTGGGCTCTCAGGCTTGCTCACTCTTTGCTCTGTCACCTCTTCTTGCTTTCCTCCTTTTTCACTTCTCTTACTTTCACTTGCTGTTTACTTAAGCTCGTCCCTGAGCTGACTGCACTCTTGCCCTACCCGGGCTAATCTCGATGTTTACTCAAGCCCTGCCTGGGCTAATCTGCCTGGTAACTTCCTGCCTCCAGAGTTGTGAGCTCCTTGGTGGGCGGAGCCAACCGCCTGGCCCACCCCCTGGTGTGCATCAACAGACTCCTGGAGGAAGGCAACAAGGATTTCTGGTTAGCAGATGTGCCTACCTGGGGTGTGGGGTGTGGTGGTGTTGTGACCTGTGTCCCCTGGCTTGCCCAGGGCGACACATTCCCCCTTAGCAAAACGCAGACCGTCCGCGGGCTGCCGTCCTACACCGGTTTTATTTTTCTGAAAAAGGGGATAACAGGGTTAAACATATATACATTTCAATAACTCTTCCCAAGACGGGAGGCACATTTACTTTTAACGTTTCAACGGTATACGGTCACGGTTTCCGCTCTCTCCCACCCAAGTAACCTGGCCCTGATGCTGCCCCTTGACCCACAGTCCAGCACACGGTACCCGAGCGGGATCTGTCCTTCCCTCCAGAGGGTAGCCACCGGTTCCTTTGGTGGCTGGGCCCTGGCCTGCTCTGCTGAGGGCCCTCCCTCCAACCTGCCTCTCCGGAGGCGGCCTGCGGAAACGGTAACGGTACCCAACATATTTACAAGCCACTAACGTTTGTGGTTGCCCTGCAAAGTTCACGGGCTTGTCCATGGATAGTTCCCATGCATTTTTAAACGTTAAACGGTCCCCACGGGGACAACGGTGCCGGCTCCAGCCGGTTGCAAATCACACGGTGAATCAGGTGAAAACTCGGATAATCATTTTTCATCATCTTTCAACTTTGGCAAACTTTCAAACTTTTCAAACAAACAGGTGGTCCCAACGGGGACGGTGCTGCGGGCATCCCTCGCCCTACTCGGTATCTTCGTCCTCCTCACCCGGCTCGGGGTGAAAGGACATGGGCACCAGCCCCTCTAGCGCATAGCACGCACGGCGTGGAAGGATCGCCCGATACCCGTTGCCTCCGGCTCGGGGAACATAGGTGGCCTCCAGGCCAGGCAGGGCAGCGACCCCCTCTTCCTCCTCCGACACGGGCTCAGTGTCAGGCCCGGAGTCGCTATCTTCTGCCCCCGCCGCAGTCACAGAGGGATGCACGCCCGACAGGCCAGGCTCGGTGCAGCGCGCGAGCGAGTAGGACAAAGGTAACACAGGAGCCAGGGGCAGACCGGGTCCCTCAGCCGCAGCGGCCGGTCCCTCGGGGACACAGGGGCGTGGGTCATTCTCCCGCTCCTCCATCACAGCCTCCACTCCATACACTCGCGCCACCGCAACTAGGGCCTCCACCTCCGCGGCCCACTGCTCCATCAGCCCGTCGATCCGACTCTGGTAATGACGGCAGATCCCCGCCGCCCGGGCCCTCAGCCAGGCCGCCGTTCCCGACACCCGCTCGGTAGTCTCTGCAGAGCTAGGTGGGGCGGACATTGTTCGTTAGGGTCGGCAGACCGGGGGCCTCAGGGTGTTGGCTTGCACCGCCACACTTACATGCGTCCAGCCGCCATCGCGTCCCCCTCAGCTCTTTCCGGCCCCTCCTCTCTCGGGGCGGGGTTTTGGCCTTCGCGCCTCTACTGCTCGAGAAGACGCTCGAGCGGGAACTTTTCGCGCCAAAGATGGCGGCTTCTGAAATTTTTCTGCTGGATACCTCCGGCGGTAACAAGGCGCACCTCTACCAGACGGCAGAGCGGTAAGATCCTGTTCGTGACGCCAAGTTGTCGCGGGCGGGGAGGAGGGTGTCAGCACACCGCGCTCACCCCTTCTGCTCGGGTCCGGCTGCTCAGTGGTGGCTCGAGCCGTAGGCCGGATCCCGGGGGTTTTTCCTCGAGCGGCACTCCTCGCCCGTGAGTGAAAGGGGGTGTTTGTTGGGTGATGGGGTTGTTATAGTTCGTGACGCCACCCACGGTTGTGGTGATTGCACCACCGCTGCTCAATGCGGGGATCCCGGGGATGGTGATGGGGGAGCAGCCAGGTGTTGTGTTGCCCCTCCGTGGGTAGGGGTTGGTGATCCCGGGGCCCGGTGATGGCTTGTGAGGTGCAGGGCCTGGTGGGCGCAGGGACGCGGGGGCAGCGCTGTGCCTTGCGGCACTATGGTACTCACTCAGCCTGAGACTTGGACACAGTTTGTACGGTAAACCAAACGGCTGGTAGGACGGTCCCACAGACGGCTGCTTTGCTTTCCCGGTAGGTGACGGTGATGTCCCTCTTCCTTGCACCTGTATGTACGGATGGTTGCGATGGGTCCCCACCGGTAACCCGCTCCCCGGCTTCAAGCTGGGCCGGAGGAGCACTACACTTTGCACGCAGGCGCTGGCCCTGGGGAAACTGGTGCCCTGGCGGTGGCGGTGTCTCCCCTGTAATGGTCGGGCTGTTGCCGTCAATCGGGACTTGGTTGCTGGGGGATCTACGTCCCCTTCACTGACGGATTCGGCAAATTTGGCGACTCCTAGCCTTGCCGGGGTCCGAGAGGCCCCTGCCCTGGTGCTGACTGTCCTTCGGAACACTGCTCCAGACCACCGGGCACACAGCCAACGGGGTCCTTCCAGGAACTTCCAAACGGTCCCCCTCCGGACAGTCACCGCCGTCGCTGACCTTGCTGTTCTAGCCCTACACAAAGCTGGGCTCTCAGGCTTGCTCACTCTTTGCTCTGTCACCTCTTCTTGCTTTCCTCCTTTTTCACTTCTCTTACTTTCACTTGCTGTTTACTTAAGCTCGTCCCTGAGCTGACTGCACTCTTGCCCTACCCGGGCTAATCTCGATGTTTACTCAAGCCCTGCCTGGGCTAATCTGCCTGGTAACTTCCTGCCTCCAGAGTTGTGAGCTCCTTGGTGGGCGGAGCCAACCGCCTGGCCCACCCCCTGGTGTGCATCAACAGACTCCTGGAGGAAGGCAACAAGGATTTCTGGTTAGCAGATGTGCCTACCTGGGGTGTGGGGTGTGGTGGTGTTGTGACCTGTGTCCCCTGGCTTGCCCAGGGCGACACAGTAGGGCCATAGATAACACATGTGGTCATAAGTATGGGGTGCACTTGGTCAAGGCTATCCTAAACTGCAAATTATTCATGCAGAAATATCTGCAGATGTCCAGCCTTTCCACTATGGAGATTGAGGGTGGGACGTCTGCAGATATTCCCACACTTGTCCCGCTGGTTTACCGCAACAAAAATTCTCGAATCCTGCAGCTATCCATAGCTTCGGGATTCAAGCATTTTTTATTCCGGGGATCAGCTGCAGGAAACCTGCGGACAAACCTGCGGCAAAGTCCGCGGGTACGTTGTCCCATGGGTACATAGCCTAAAGGGGTCCAGTTCTGATTCTAAACCAGAAAACAGGACCCAAATACTGTTTTTGCACTCTTCTGCCTCTGTCCTTTATGGGTTGAAAAAAGACATAGATCCATCAAGTTCAACCTTTCTCCTACAATTATGTATTATGTATTATCTATTGCAAGGAGATCTATGTAACCCTGTAACTCTCACAGCCAATGTAGGGACACTGAACGGGATGATGTAACCCTTAGGACCACGGGGGGTCTTGGGCTTACCCTTCAGGGAGGGGTTAAACTAAGTGCCCACCATGAGGAGGACGCCAGGTACCACTCCCAGAGCAGTGACTAAGACTGTGGCAGCTGACCCCAGGACAGGTGACGGACTAAGGTACAGGTAGGATGATTGAGGAAGGTTGGATAGGCAGTTATGGACAGGTATGGTGGTCACGGCAGGGAAAGATAGGTATGAGAAGGCAGGTACAGGTGATGGACACAAGGATAACAGGACAGGAGCTCAGGACCTGACAACTAACTAGCTAGCAGACTGGGGAGTGACCAACTCATGATGTTTCACAGGCACCTCCCTTAATGGGAGGGTGCCTTAAATATACAGTATGACTGAGAGGCATTTCCTAGAAATAGCACACCAGCCCTTTAAGAGGAGGACCAGTGTGTGTGTGTGTGTGCATCTTAGGTGCATTTCAAGGAACCCTGTGCGGAATGTAGAGGACCTGGGAGGAGAGGAACACAGGAGAGGATGTGTAAGGCCGGATGACAGCGAGGGAGAATGGGGTCCGGGCGCGGTGGTGAGCAAGTCAGCGTCCCTGATGGGACACTGGTGCTACAGCACCCTATCTCTGTTGTTAATCTGTAACATCCTCTCACTATCCAGAATCACGACAGAGTGTCTGCTGCATTCCCTGCCTCAGCTTTTATACAGACTATAATAATCCCTGCTGATTCTCTGTTCTATACCATGTGATGTGATTGATGAAGCATTATAGGGACGCCCGCAGTCATGTGAACCTTCTGTGGCTGATGCAGTCTTCTGCAACAGATAAAATAGTGGAAGGCATTTTTTTGTGATTGAAACTGCTTGAACTTGACAGGTCCAAATTTCCCCAAATTTGCATCGAATCAATTCTCTAATTTCTAAGCTTACAGTGACTTCCGAGAAAGGGTTTCGAATGTTTTGTGTTTGCAGCTTAGAATGCATCACAATGATTTAATAGAGGCAATTATTTACTCTGGCATTGAACTCCATTCTGTATATTTATCACTGTAACATGGCTGATAAAGAAGCCTATTTGTGTAACCCTTGTAATGGCTTTTATAATCTTAGACACAAGGTATAATATAGGAGGTTAATTTTCCCTTCACCCACATGCGAGAGGTATCTATTTATTTTAACGTCAGCGCTCATAATGCTTCGTAGCTGAATGGTGCCGTTATGCTGCGGCTCCTTGGCATCGCTCATGGGTGACAGTAAAATCAATATAAGTAGCTTAGAAGTTTTTTTTTTCTTCATAGAGAAACACTGAAGCAGTATAAGGTAGGGGCTGAGACATTGATTTCAGCAATGTATCACTTCTTAGGCTGTGTGCTGTTGTTTCAATACAATGAGTATCAGCAAGAAGTTATCACTGCCGGACTAGCTGCCCTGTACTTCCTGGTCCAACCCCACCCCCAGCACTGATTAGCAGCTCACTGTCAATATACACTGTACATAGTAATCCCATTGTTTGGTAATTGTTATTTACTAATTAGCATGCTTATACTCACTTCTTTATGATCCATCTTGCGGGCTTCTTCATGAGTATTGTCCACTACCATTGCTATGGATTTCTGTATACTCATATTGAGCACAAAAAAATCAGCCTAGGTTTGCTTGAGATATTACATCTTATATATATATATATATTACATCTTTTTTATATATATATATATATATATATATATATATACTGCATATACATATATACATATATATATATATATATATATATATATATATATATACTAACTAGAAGGTGGTCCGATTCTAACGCATCGGGTATTCTAGAATTTACATATTGTGTAGTTAATGTATGATTTTTGTTTTATGTATATATATATATATATATATATATATATATATATATATATATATATATAGATGTTGTTGTGTGTAGTTGCCAGTGTTTGTGTAGGGCGCTGTAAATGTTCTGGGTGTTGTCTGGGTGGGGGTGTGTGAGAGCGGTGTTGTATGTGTGTTGCGTTGTTTGTCGAGCGCTGTGTGTCTGCAGCGTTCTGTGTGTGGTGCTGTGTGTGTTGCGCGGTTTGTATGGGTGTGGAGTGCGTGTGTGTGTTTTGGGGGAGGTATGTTTTGTGCAGTGTGTGTGTTGCGCGGTATATGCGTTGGGTGTTGTGTGTGTGTGTGTGCGGCGTTGTCTGTGTGTGTGTGGGTGTCTGTGTAGGGCGGTGTTTGTGGTTCCCAGTGTGTGTGTGGTGTGTTGGGCGGTGCGCGTGTGGCAGTGTGTGTGTGTTTTGGGGGGAGGTGTGCACCCCCCATCGTGTTCCATCCCCCATGCTGCACCCCCCATCGAGCTCCTTCCCCCATGCTGCGCATCCCCCATCGTGCTCCATCCCCCATGCTGCAAACCCCCATCGTGCTCCATCCCTCATGCTGCGCACCTCCCATCGTGCTCCTTCCCCCATGCTGCGCATCCCCCATCGTGCTCCATCCCCCATGCTGCACCCCCCATTGTGCCCCTTCCCCCATACTGCGCATCCCCCATCGTGCTCCATCCCCCATGCTGCGCACCCCCATCGTGCTCCATCCCCCATGCTGCGCACCTCCCATCGTGCTCCATCCCCCATGCTGCGCACCCCCCATCGTGCTTCATCCCCCATGCTGCGCACCCCCCATCATGCTCCATCCCCCATGCTGCGCACTCCCCATCCTGCTCCATCCCCCATGCTGCGCACCCCCTATTGCACTCCAACCCCCATGCTGCGGACCCCCTATCGTGTTCCATCCCCCATGCTGCGCTCCCCCATCGTGCTCCATCCGACATGCTGCGCACCCCCCATCGTGCTCCATCCGACATGCTGCGCACCCCCCATAGTGCTCCATACCCCATGCTGCGCAGCCCCCATCATGCTCCATCCCCCATGCTGCACACCCCCCATTGTGCTCCATCCTCCATGCTGCGCACCCCCCATCGTGCTCCATCCCCCATGCTGCGCACCCCCCA
The DNA here is from genome assembly GCF_048569485.1 of Anomaloglossus baeobatrachus. Taxonomy (NCBI): domain Eukaryota; kingdom Metazoa; phylum Chordata; class Amphibia; order Anura; family Aromobatidae; genus Anomaloglossus; species Anomaloglossus baeobatrachus. The sequence continues at coordinate 38,360,132 of NC_134359.1, forward strand.
TCATGCTCCATCCCCCATGCTGCGCACGTCCCCATCCTGCTCCATCCCCCATGCTGCGCACCCCCTATTGCACTCCAACCCCCATGCTGCGGACCCCCTATCGTGTTCCATCCCCCATGCTGCGCTCCCCCATCATGCTCCATCCGACATGCTGCGCACCCCCCATCGTGCTCCATCCGACATGCTGCGCACCCCCCATAGTGCTCCATACCCCATGCTGCGCAGCCCCCATCGTGCTCCATCCCCCATGCTGCACACCCCCCATTGTGCTCCATCCTCCATGCTGCGCACCCCCCATCGTGCTCCATCCCCCATGCTGCGCACCCCCCATCGTGCTCCATCCCCCATGCTGCGCACCCCCCATCATGCTCCATCCCCCATGCTGCGCACTCCCCATCCTGCTCCATCCCCCATGCTGCGCACCCCCTATTGCACTCCAACCCCCATGCTGCGGACCCCCTATCGTGTTCCATCCCCCATGCTGTGCTCCCCCATCGTGCTCCATCCGACATGCTGCGCACCCCCCATCGTGCTCCATCCGACATGCTGCGCACCCCCCCATAGTGCTCCATACCCCATGCTGCGCAGCCCCCATCGTGCTCCATCCCCCATGCTGCACACCCCCCATTGTGCTCCATCCTCCATGCTGCGCACCCCCCATCGTGCTCCATCCCCCATGCTGCGCACCCCCCATCGTGCTACATCTCCCATGCTGCGCACCCCCCATCGTGCTCCATCCTCCATGCTGCACA